>NW_016170324.1:0-3468 GCF_001687245.7 Rhagoletis zephyria
TTCCAATGGCTTTAATATTTTTCGGTTTGTCTATGTTGAAATCACGAATCTTATCCCACAGGAAAAGCCCGTTTGTTTAGGGGATCGTTACTAAACAACTTGCTCGCTGACGTGTCAACTAAAACGTTAAATTCACCTCTATATGTCTCCGTGTATTTATTTGTTGGCCTTTGTTCCCTGGAATCGGTAAAATTGCTTTCTGGGTATGTACCTTTCGGCACTAGCATGCCTTGCATCGGTATGCGTGTGTGTGTACTGTCCTTCTTTGACTTTTTGCATTGTACCGTTTTAAAAGTATCGTCCGTTTCTGATTCCGTTAGGTCTGTAGTGTCCGTCTGTCCCTCAACTCTGGAATTTTCCATGTTCAAATTTTTCTGCTTTTAGTTTTTTTAACATTTTCTGTCCCGATTATTATATGTTTAATCAGACTTTTGTCTGGCGGTTCGCACTCCTCGGACGCCTTTGCGTCCGTCATTTTGGCGTAAAAAAGGAGTTATGCACACTTGAAGTAAGAGACTTACCCCTTTTTACCTCCCTTTTATTAGCTCGAGATGTAACTATGTAATATTGATGCGCCTAAAAGATGCAGCGATATCTATTCTCAAGTTATATTCCTAACAGTACGAATGGAAATTATAATAGCGAAGTTTTCGTTTTTTAAACTATAATCTTATTCCTTTATCTTCCTTAGTTTGAGACGTCCCTCCTTATGCACTCCGTTTACACTATTTGTATTACTTATTATTTAATATCTAACACAAATATTAAAATAAGTTAATTTTCCAAAATTTTATTTCCTGGCTCTCGTTTTTTGTAGCTCAGTGATGAAATCCGGCCGCTGCTCGATGAAAAGTGACCTTGATTTTTTATAATTTTTTTGCTGGCGGTGTCACGTATTCAAAGTATGTATGGCAATTTGTTTATATGGAAGAAAATGGCCAGCTTCGTTTAAAAAATCCCCAAAAATCAACGGTATTTTGTATCAGCTTGAAAATTGCATTTTATCCTACTTTAATTTAATGAGCTATAATACTGCGTACCTAAAATTCTTCTAAAAATGCTGAGTAAAAAGTTTGAAACTTTGGCTAATTTTTTGCATTTTTATAATTTTTGTACAAATTTTGAAATACGCATTTAAATGCAGTTAATTATATGTAAAATGAGGTAGACTTTTATACAAAAAATTTAAATATGAAACAAAAGAAATATAGACTAAACTGCGTTTCTTTTATTTCTGCCTCTAGTATGTATTATGAACTTCTTTCAGCCACGCAATACATATGTTGACTTAATTTCTTTTTGGTGACAGGTAATAAGATCAACGGAAATAAGGTCGATTGACTTTATTTCCCACCCTGGTGCGAAATAAAGTCAATTGACATCATTACCTTTTTAAAAAGGAAATAAAATTCATTGACATTATTTCTCTTTCAAACATTAAATTTGCCTAGCTTCGCGGCGGCCGGCGTCAGCGCGCCACACCGCGCGCGCCCCGCGCGACCGGCACGCTACGCCGCGGCCCCCCTTCCCTGCCGTGCTGTAACGCAGGTAGATTTATTTTTTGTATACGTTGAAATAAATTTTGTATATATTTTAAAAATCGAGGGCTTATATTCAATAAAATACCCTCTATCTGCACACTTTTCACAAAGATGAGATTCTGATATAAAAATCCACCTAATCTTTAACTGTCATCAGTGATATTAATGCTACCTTATATAACGACAGGTAATAAGTCCCAGAAGGTTTCTAAAACAACAAATTAGTTTTTGTGCAAATTGCAGATAGAGGGTATTAATGAATTCAAGCCCTCGATATTTCACATTTTTATATATGTAAGTTATTAGAAGCAGGGATGCCAACTTGGCTCAAACCGAGCCATTTGTGCCTATTTTACTTCAAATGGCACTTAATTTTTTCAATATGGCACCTTATAACTAAGAATAGTTGCCAGCCCTGATTTGAAGATTTCTGCTGCGTTTTGGAGCAACAAGTTGTCTGCAGTAAAAAAGCATATAATTTGTGTTTCAAAAGTGTGTGAAAATCAATCAATTAACTTATATGATCTCGGTTCCGATATTAAATAATCAATAATTGTTTATACCCGCATTTCGGCACATTGGCTCGTTGAATGTGCCATCTAATAAATAGTGTCGTCATTCTCCTTAGCTGCTTTTAAATGATGTCCTCACAAATTACTGGCGGAAACATGAATACGGTGTAAGAAAATTATTTTCCTATAATTGTTTCCTTATAGAAAAGTTGGTTTCTTTTCCACCTTAGACATTCCGAATTCGCTCAAAATATGCTAATTTAAAACACAGAATTCTTTCAGTGTTCCTCCGGGGTTTTTGGACATGGACTGTTTCTTCAATTTAATAATTTTTGTTTTGCAAGTTATGGATCATTTCTACACTCTTTCTTCAAATATTTCTCATATTCCAGCTGTGCACAGGCGATTAGTTTTTCACATCGTGTTTTTACACATTCGTAATTAAAATTTTTTTAATAAAATCAAATGGTGGTAGTTCATGATTGTGTATGGATTAATATCACAACACTGGCAATAACCTTTTTCATCTATTAAAAAACAACACTTACGGGGCAATGTTTATTGTAAGAACAACATTTTTTTCTATGAATCGACATAATGAATGAATGAGGAAATAGCGTCAATGACTTTATTTCCAAATTTTTGTTAACTTTATTTCGCTTTTGAAAAGGTAATAATGTCAATCGACTTTATTTCGCACCAGGGTAGGAAATAAAGTCAATTGCCCTTATTTCCATTGACCTTATTACCTGTCACCTTCTTTTTGCATCGAGCTTTTTTCGACATAGATACCTTAAGTAACATTATCAGATATGGATGTTTCCATCGGAAGGTCCACCACGACAAAAAAAATAAAAGTCTTATATATAACGTATTTACGGGCCGATTTGTCTGCTTTTTAAAATATATACTGGCTATGTTAGTAGAATCATGTTTGCGTAAAACGGTCTTCCTAGGTGGCGCTAGAGTTGGGCAAAATTTATTCGAATGACGAATAACAAATGAATAAATTGTTTTTCTTGTTATTCGTAAATAATAAATAATTTTGTTTATTCCAAAAAAAAAATTATTCGAATGACGGATAAATTATGTTATTCGTTATTCGAATAATTATTATCTTCATTAATTATTCGAATAACGAATAAAATAATAATAAAACAAGTAATTTATGTATATAGATATGTACATCTATTTATGTATAAAATGATAACCTTTTTCGTTGTTGTGATTTAACTCAAACCCCTAGATAGATTTAAATCTAATTTTCGGAGGTTATTCCATTCGCATAAAGTCCTATTAAAGGCTACTAGAAAACTCCTTTGTGGCGATGGAGCCGAGTTATTTATAAAAGCCGTATTTATGAACTGATTTCGTTCAAATTCAAAATGTGTTCTTCCTGCATGATGAAAAATACT
>NW_016170324.1:3478-12369 GCF_001687245.7 Rhagoletis zephyria
TTCAAATTCAAAATGTGTTCTTCCTGCATGATGAAAAATACTTATGCCAAAAATGGACCCTAGCGGGCGCTACAGTTGAGATATTTAGAAAATCCCTACTTATTGTACAAGCAGGTTGCAATTTATAATTGTGCTGCAGTCGAAATCTCTAGAAACCCCATATGTCTGGACTCCTTTGTTTTTTGTGTTTATATTATACGAATTTACGATGTCCCACGTCGTCATATACTCTAAATGCGGCCTTGAATCTACCTCCGCTTGATGAAATTGCTCGGGCGGCCATTGCTGCAGCAGTAAGACTCAAGGAAACCAGCTCTTGGATATTTTAAAAGTGGCGAATCAGCAAGGAAAGTTTCGACCACATCCTTCCAATTCCTATATCAATGGCCAAATTTTACATCGAGGATTTTTGGCTCTCCTATAATAGAAAACGCACATCTGTGCTCTTCAGCATCCTTATAAGGACTTTTCTTGGCCTACATGACATAAGACTAGAGGTTGACGCATCGGACCAATGTTGTAGTTGCAAGACCATAGAAGAAGATTACGCACGCTTAGAAAAGTTCTCACAAGTGGAAATAAGACCATTGGTAAAGCTGATGACATTGAGAGGAATTTTTTCTTGCATATAGCATCAGAGCGCTATTTTTTTGGCCGAAATATGTGTGAGAATTTTTACTTTACCGATATTTGGTTTTCAACGCTATTCTTGCATTGGCCAACGCAAAAAATCTTATCAGAGGCCGTGAAACCAGAGGGAATGGGCTAGTATTCTTGATAAAATAGTAAACAAAATTCAGCTAACTTACAATCCTTGACAATAGAAATAAAAGTAAAAGGTGGCTCAATGTGTTAAAAATGAGTTTTTATTCATTATTTAAAATAACGAATAAAATAACGAATAAATTATTCGCAAGCAATTTATTCACGAATAATTTATTCGTGAATACGTTATCTGCGAATAATTATATTACGGATAAAATTTTATTCGAATAATTATCTAAATAACAATTTATTCGAATAATGCCCAACTCTGGGTGGCGCCAAGGTTGAGATATTTCGAAAAACCGTATTTATGGTCCGATTTGGTCCGAATTTGGCGTATGTAGTTGAAACATAAGTCATAGATTTCCAATAAATTCACCCTGAATTGGCGCTGAAGTGAAAATATAAAGTATATTCTACATAAAATACATGTTTTATTTGCGTTAAAGATTCATTTAAAAGCAATATTAACAAAAATATAACGATGGAAATTTATGTCACGTGACGCTTCGTCACGTGACGTTTCACACTTGGGGTTGTAAAAGAAAATTGAAACAAGTTGCATTAATTCAAAAAACTCTAAAAACAACTAGAATTGCTCCAAATCATATTGAAATAAGTTTCATGAAAATAGCCATCCACAATTCGCAGACTTTTGCGATTTTGTAAGAAAAGAAAAAATCTACTTCCATTTTTTGTCACGTAACGACACTCTCTTTAAATGCTTATATTTCAGGACCAAGCAGTTCGATTGTTTTCATTTTTCGGTTAAATATAGAGCTAAGTATGTGCTATACAATGGCCTAAAAAAGTTAAAGAAAACAAATGGTATTCCTTGTTTGTATCACATTGAAACGTTCGACTGTCACGTATGCGACATATGGAAATACCCATATGTACACGCTAAAGTGTTGTTAAATGCGTATAAATTTAACTACTGTCTTTTGTTTTGTTACTAATGAAATATTTTTCAATTTAAATAAAAAAGTATCTTTCAAACCCATTTATATATTATTTATTATAAGGTAGGACAGCTTCTCAAACAATATTTGTTATGGGTTACTCTAGTGCACCCGGTAGCATGTCAGAAATTTCACCATCTCATATTTTTCTAGAGCGTACGGCAACGCTATAACTGCATGGAAGGTCTGCCATTTTGACGATAGCTGTGTTCCTTGCGGACGGCTGTCGTTGGTTGTCACTAGCGCAGGTTCGTTTGGTTATTTTTTTTGTTTGTTAATAAATACTTTCCAGCGGAGGCTAGTGATAGTTTGTGACAATTGTCTGTAACTGCCCGTCTTCACAGGATGAAATTTATAACTTGACACATAGGCTAGAATGTGAGCACAATACATACCAGGGCTTATATCTTGGCATCTATTGCGGTAACTTACTAGACAGCTACGTTTTCCTTGCACCCAAAACTTTCTGGCGGCAACATTATACGTGTGTTACTGAAATTGTCAAATTTACATCTATTTTTATAACTTGCAAGTAACGTACGTTCTGTTTGTTTTTATCAGATTCCATTTTGATTTTCATTCTTTATAACCGCCCACAATATTCTGCCTTATCCTGAGTTTCGCCCGAAAATTGTTCATCCGTCCATATTAAATACATAGAATCCAAAAGGAAAAGTGAACTGGTTCGGGGAAAATAGAACTCATGATAAGGCTGATTACATTTAGAAGCTGTCAAATTTTATCTAGCCCCATGAGCTAGATAAAATTCTGACGCTCGTATTCACCACGAAAATGTCAAATTTGTATTCTAGCCATTTGCAGAGATCTTTTTGCGGTTAAGCCCGTTATAAATTCTTCCAAAACGCGGATGTCAAGATATGAAAGTCCGCACAAATATCGCCCTGATATAACTTGTGTCTAGCAACCCAACAGATAGCTGAAAAAGAGTAAATTTTATCCTGTGAGAACGGCCAGTGAGGAAGCAAAGCTGTTGAAGGGCTGCTTACCAATCGGTTCGGCTCAGTGTAACTGGGTCATGGTAACCCGGGACCACCTCGAACATTATTTTTTGACATTCCTCCTTGCACTGCGGCAAATTCCAGTTGGAAGAGTAACCGGACTAGTCCAAAAGACGCAGTGCCCGTTATTCTTCCAAATGGAATATTTCCGCAGTGCAAGGGTATAAAAACCTGCTGGAAACCCCATAGTCGGCCATTTGTATGTCAAATTGAACGATTAAAAGCAGTGAACAGAGAAATTGTCTTGAAGTGCGCCTTATATATGCACTCGGAAAAAAGAAAAAAAAATTAAAAGTACAATTTACAACTAACTAACCGAGCAATAAACGTGTGTGTTACAATTTAAATTGCAATTAATAGTTGAGCATATCTACACGTGTGTGATATTCTTAATTAAAATCCGAAGTACAAATAAACTACACTGCGCGGTATGTTGAATCTAGCAAATAAAAAACCTGCGGTTCAAAGCAACCCTACCTTGTATTATGACTCAACAGAATAAAATGCAAAGGTAGAGCGTAAAACGGGACACAAGAAAAGCGCGCAATAAAAAGGAAAAGAAACAGAGAAGTTGAGCTGGAGCGGTTTACCGAAGAAGGCGACATAATTACTCAACGCATTTTTTACTTAATATGTATTATAGTTTATTTCATCCAAAATTTGTAAACCTTAAATTGAATTAAAGGCAAAGTCATTTTAACTATATTGAACTCATTACATTTGGTGCCTCCTGTGAGGTCTTCAGGACGGTTAGCTACAGTAACTGGAAGCAAACTATCATAACCTCATTCCGTGGAAGAACTTGTGTCCAAGAGTAGTTTGCTGTATTGCGGTGAGTACATTTGATATTGGGTGTTTGAAGGTTAAGCTTAAAATACTTTACGGCCACGCCATGGAATTCATTAACGAACAATCTTCCTTGCTGGCTACGGTTAAGAAAACTCTTCGCAACTACAAAAAGGACTCTACTACTCGATGAACCGAGGCATATTTTAAGACACGGTTGGAAATGTTGGCATCACTCCGAGCGGAGTTCCGAGAAAATCATCGCCAAATCATGTGTTTGGATTAGGGCTGTGCGTTTAATTGAATACTCAAAATTTTAATTAATCATAAAGTAAATAACTCAATTATTCGATTAATTGGAAATTATGATTACTCAAAAGTTCAGTTACTCGAGTAATCAAGATTTTTGATTAACCAAAAACAAAAATATTTGAGTAATTTGCTTTATGATTAATCAACATTTCGAGTAAAATGAGTAATCAACATTTCAACTCTTTACATATGTATAAAGTAGTTAAAGTTCCTTGATACTTTGAAAACAACGTTTCTGTTTTCAAAAATTAAAGCAAAAAATTTTTTTCATATACAGAATGTAAAAAAGAAAATAAGCATTTTCCAAAGCAAACTCTTTTAACGAGCAAAATTATTTTTTTGAGTAATCATATTTCAAGTAACTCGATTAATCATCGTTTTGAGTAATCAAAATCTTGATTACTCGAGTAATTGATTAACCGAATAATTGATTAACCAACTTGCCCGAGTAATCGAATAATCGCACAGCCCTAGTTTGGATGCTAACGAGGTTATTAAGGAGAAATATCTCGATATCGATTTGAACGACCAGTTTGAGGAACAGTACTTAGCTGCTGCAAGCAATACTCTTTCGTCAAATATTAATGTGCCGGTTGCGGTTTCCAATCCCAGTTACGAAGTGCCGTTGCCTGAAGTCAAACTACCTACATATGTTTGATGGTAATTATGTTGAGTGGCCTACCTTCAAAGAAATGTTTATTGCTCGAGTTCACGAGAGTAATCGGCTTAATGATAGTCAACGTTTGCATTACCTTAAAGGAGCTCTATCGGGTGCCCCATCAAAGGATATCGAACATCTCAGCCCATTAGCGGAAAATTATGCAGATGCGTGGAAAATGCTCTGCGACTTATATGATAACAAGCGTATACTATTCTCGCATTTCATGGATGTTTTTGAACGGCAGCCTGATGTTCATCCTAATGATGCCGCATCTTTGAGACAATTCACACAAACTTGTCGTTCTTGTGTAAAGTCTATACAGAAACTCGGCGTTGACCTAGAATCACAAAATCAGGTTCTCGTGTACTACATGTTGAAGAAATTGCCTGCTTCATTTCATCAAGAGTGGGACCGAGCGATGAAGGGGCAAAGAACGATTCCTAATTTTGAAAGGTTGTGTTCAGTGCTAGATGAGCAATATCAAATGATGATAACATCCTCAAGCATGAAAATACGTCCATGCACTAATCAGTCTATAATTCCGGATTCGAAACGAAAGGGTAGCGTTTCAGTATACCCTGGTAAGAAGGATGTGAATTCATTGACAGTAACAAAAAAAGCATTAACCTGTCCAGTATGCGTTAAAGGTGAGCACTCAGTGCGAGATTGTACAGTATTTCTCGCTATGACGGTTGATGAAAAAAGAACTGTAGCACAAAGGTTTAAACTCTGTTTCAATTGTTTAGGATATAATCACATGTCGTCGAAATGTAGTAGTCGTCGAACTTGTTCAACGTGTGGAGGAAAGCATCACACATTAATTCACACCGAGCAAAAAAGGGAGTCAGCTCCGGATACAGCTATGCATTTATCTGTTTCAAATAAATTTTCTTTAGCAAGCCCTATTACTGCTTCTAGTGCGGAAGAGGTAGATGGAAATCGCCTCAAGAGTTGCGAAGTTTACTGCCAACTGCGGTTATCACGGTGGACGACGTGCAAGGACAATCGCTGAACTTTAGGGCATTTTTGGATCAAGGGTCGCAAGCCTCATTTATCACAGAACGCACCGTTCAACAATTACGTTTACCTCGGCAGCGAGCTTGGGTTCACATACAGGGTCTAGCAGGTACCAAGGTGGCCGAGGGACGGTCATGTGTGGTTCTTGAAGTTGGCTCCCGCTTTGACGCACGCACAAGATTAAATGTTATAGCATATGTATTGTCAAAGGTAAGTCGGAACTTACCCGATAAAACGTTGCCAGTTACAAATTGGCCTCACTTAATGGATATCGAACTAGCGGATCCAGAGTACAACAAATCTCATCGAGTAGATATCTTATTGGGAAGCGACGTCTATGATGACAGCATATTGGGTGATTTGCAGCGAGCATATGTAGGTGCGCCAATTGCACAGAAAACTATTTTTGGTTATATATTATCGTTATTTACCGCACCATCGGTTGTTAAGAAAGAATCATCTACTACAAGGGTGCGAATTGTTTTTGACGCTTCGAGCTGCACCAGCAATGGCAAATCATTAAATGACATTCTGGCTGTAGGGCCACCTCTACAAACGTATTTACTAGCTGTCTTGATAAATTGGCGTTTCTTGCAATTCGTTTTTACAACGGACATCGAAAAGATGTATCGCTGTATAAATGTTCAAAATGAGGACGCGCAATATCAGAGGATTCTTTGGCGAAATGAACCAACAGAAGAGATAAGAGAGTACTTTTGCAAAGCAGTTATGTTTGGCACTGCATCGGCTCCATTTACCGCCATACGCACGATGAAGCAGCTGGCTAGTGACGAAGGGGATCGCTACCCTTTAGCTGTAGATGTGATCAATCGACAGATGTATATAGACGACATTTTGTCTGGGGGGAATTCTCTTGAAGAAGCGATGAAGGTTCAGGAACAAGTAACGGGTATCATGCGAAGTGGCACATTCGAGCTTCGTAAGTGGGCAGCGAATCATCCAAGCTTGTTGAAGGGGATCCCAGTCGAATATTGCTCATTTAATAGTTTACGTCAAATGACCGACAACTCTTCGATCAAGACACTGGGAATATATTGGGATTCAGGTAACGACACCTTTAAATTTAAGCTACATTTTGAAATCTTAAGCACGGTTCCGACTAAGCGTATTGTTCTTTCTACAATTGCTCGCCTTTTCGACCTACTTGGGTGGCTTAATCCCATAATTATACAAGGAAAGATAATTATGCAACAATTGTGGGCACTTAAGCTAAACTGGGATACTCCCATTCCACAAAATTTGCAAAATTCTTGGAATCAATTTTTTACGGAGTTGCCTTCGCTATCTAAGATACAACTGCCTCGATGGTTAAAGACAAACAACAGGATGGTTTTTCATGAGCTTCATATATTCTGCGATGCTTCACTCATTGCATACTCAGCTGCAGCTTACCTGAGTTAAAACGGAAGAGGATCAGTGGCATACCGCTCTGATTATAGCAAAATGCAAGGTGGCACCTATTAAAGTTAAATTAACTATACCACGCCTAGAACTGTGCGGAGCGTTGCTCGGGGCAAAATTTTTTAAATTTTTGAAGCAAAATTTGAGCTTATGCTTTGGCGAGTCACAACTTTTCTTCTGGGCAGACTCCATGATCGTTTTATCGTGGATCAAGGGTGACACTAATCGTTGGAAGACTTTTGTTTCCAATCGGATAACCAAAATTTTGGAGGTTTCGATGGTTTCACAGTGGCGGCACATAGCTTCAGAAGACAACCCAGCGGAATGTTCAAGTCGGGGTCTAAGTTCCTCAAAACTCGCAAGGTGCCAACTCTGGTGGTCAGGCCCGCCGTGGCTCAACCTTCCTACTTCGATGTGGCCATGCCCAGCAGGTCGTACAATGCCGAACACCGAGTCTGTTGAGGTTGAGAGGAAACGCGTGACCACTAACTTGTGTAACATTACAATTGAAGGAAGACACTTGTCTGCCATCTTTGAGCGTTTTTCATCCCTTTCAACTCTGGTGCGTTCATTTGCATACTGTCAACGTTTCATTTTTAACTGCCAAAGACCAATAGAAGAACGCCGTTTTGATAGCTTGCGAGTTGAGGAACTCAATATGAGCATTATCAGCATCGTTCGAGCAGTGCAGCAAGAAGTTTTTACACGCGATTGGACTTCACTTTCACAAGGGAAGTCTCTACCTGAAAAAAGCACGTTGGCGTCACTTAATCCCTTTTTTTGCGAGAAAGATAAGGTAATACGGCTGGGAGGGCGTCTCCGGGACTCACTTTTACCAATGGATTAAAAACATCCGTATATTTTGCCTCAAAAGCATCACATTTCTGATTTAATTATTCGATCGTCCCATTTACGAACGCTGCATGGTGGCATCGCAATTACGCTAAACTATATTCGTAAGCGATTTTGGATACTAAATGGTCGCAATGCAGTTCGATTTGCTATTCATCGTTGTGTCGTTTGTTATCGTCACAAACCACAAGTTATAGAGCAGCTTATGGGAAATTTACCAGCGCAACGCATTCGTCCGGCTAGACCATTTTCCTCAACGGGCGTTGATTATGCAGGGCCTATCAACGTTTTACCATCTAAAGGTCGAGGGCGCGTTTCCGTAAAAGGGTACATAGCGTTATTTATTTGCCTTGTAACTAAGGCTGTACACCTGGAGCCAGGGGGTGATTTGACAGCGGCATCATTTATCGGTGCTTTAAAACGCTTCGTTGGCAGGAGAGGTCTATGCCGCGATATATATAGTGATTGCGGTACCAATTTTGTTGGTGCAAATCAAAGCATTTATTGAGAGAGGACAGTATCGATTTCTTAATGCTGAAAAGCGGATCTGATATATCAAACGTGCTGGAATGAGAGTTAAAATCCTGGCATAAGCAACGAAGTGGGTCGTGCAATTTAAAATTAGTTTTACAAGCTTTCAGAAATAGGGGGCAAAAGTGTCTTGATACCCGGGAGGGAACATTAAGCCCAACTTCGCCAAGAAGAAGCGGACTTGAAATTGAGCCTGTTAGTACTTTAACTATAAAAATTGTACCAAGCATTTGCCGGCGGCTGGAAAGTGTAGGAAGATTAATAAGTTTTAATCGGCTCGTATAAGATGGAAGGTTATATGGAGAATCCCAACGGAAATTTCTTAAAGCAAAAAGTAGGAATTGTTTTTGAATTGATTCTATCTTGTCTGAGTAAATTTGATACCTTGCATTCCAATCCACCGAACCGTATTCCAGAATTGGCTTAACTAATGTTGTAAACAGGGTTTTAGTGATATAAGGGTCACAAAATTCTTTTGACCATCGTTTCACAAATGCAAGTACACCTTTAGCCTTGTTGACTGTCACATTAATATGAAGATTAAAATTAAGCTTAGGATCCATT
>NW_016170324.1:13232-15958 GCF_001687245.7 Rhagoletis zephyria
GTGATACCAAGGTCCACAAAATTGTATACCTGTTCCAGGTTATGGTTACCTATTGTATAAGAAGTGGGATGAACAGCTCTTCGCGAGAAGCTCATTACTTTACATTTCTTAAGATTTACAGGTCTATTCTGCACGTTACCGAAGATTTTGTAACCGGAAAATTGTATTACCAAAAAATGTTACCAGTTCTTGTCACCGTGATTCTAGGTACGTTGGTAATGCAGTTAAAATATTCAGCAATTCAGCTATGAAGAATTGTGCAAATCCTGGAATTGCATATTTTACGGGGCAATAATTTGTTACCACCAGCTTATGACATGGTAACAAAATTTACCGGTTACAAGAGTACACAGAATGCGAAAAGGGTTTAAAAATTGACAGGAACTTTATTTACCGGTTACAAACTCTTTATTACCAGTGCAGAATAGACCATTTAGAGGCATAAGATTTACTTGACACCAGTAAGCCATGCTGTCTAAGTCTGATTGTAGCAAAGACCTTTCTTTAATTGAAACGTACGATTTATAAAGCTTTACATCATCTGCATACATTAAAATTTTGGAAAATTGTATATCTGTAGAAATATCGTTTATAAAAAGCAAGAACAGAACCGGGCCTAGGTGGCTACCTTGAGGAACTCCTGAAGTAACATCAATGACATTGTAACTTTAATCTTAGCGTTTACCAAAATTAAAGCAATCGTTTCTGTTTAAACGATTCAGTTTTTTTATCGTTTAGGTAATTATCAAAATAATTCTATTTTGGTTTTTAACGAAAAGAAATTCAACCGTTAATGCTGAATTTGTAGCATGCATTTAGGTGCTAGATGTTAACAGTGAGCTGGCAATGGCATACAACAACAACTTTTGGTGATTCAATTCGTTTCAAAGTTAACGATTGAGTTTTGTTTCGTTAATTTAGCTCTGAAACGTAACAAAATTATTTTGGATGAGTTATTTTTGCGCATCAACAAAACAAAATCGATTCATATAGTTGTTGAGCATCTCCGATACACACACATACACATATGCAGTGACTAAGGAGTTAAGTACAAAATGTATGTGATTGAAATTGATATTGCTCTCAGAAGAATCATCTTACAAAGTAAAAAATATAAATAAATAAAAAAATTTTTTTTTTATGAATTTCGAATCGCTTAGTTATATATTTTTTTTCATAATAGTACCTTAAAAGAGAACCTAACTGAGTTGTCAATCACACCTTGCTTAATGCCCTTGGTACATACATATATGTAAATACATATACAGCATTGACACATTAAGTTAAACTTTTGGCAAATAAAATTAATCTTTTGGTAAATAAATTTAATCTTTTGGCAAATAAATTTAATCTTTTGACAAATAAAATCAATCTTTTGGCAAATAAATTTTTTTTTTTGGCAAATAAAATTAATCTTTTGGCAAATAAAATTAATCTTTTGGCAAATAAATTTAATCTTTTGGCAAATAAAATTAAACTCCACTATAGTAATAAACAGTGTTTGAAAACTTTCAAACTTTCTGGCGCATTTTATTTCAACCAAACCACGCATTATGGCCAAATGGGATAAAAAAAAAACATCTAAAATGCTACAAATCTTGAACTCCCTTAATATATTTTCAAACGCAGGTACAAAAAAAGTTTATTTATGTGCATACGCACATATGCACATTAGGGTGCTCATCGAAAATGTTTTTTTTGGAAATTTTAAGACCCTAAGCCCTAATTTTATTCGTTTTTATGAGAAATATTATTGCCTATTTTTATAGATATTTTAAAGGTCATTTAGAGGTCTCGACCTGT
This sequence comes from Rhagoletis zephyria, assembly GCF_001687245.7. Taxonomy (NCBI): domain Eukaryota; kingdom Metazoa; phylum Arthropoda; class Insecta; order Diptera; family Tephritidae; genus Rhagoletis; species Rhagoletis zephyria. Next base: position 15,036 of record NW_016170324.1, read on the forward strand.
TGATTTAGGTTAAAAAATACGGTTTTGTAGATTTATGAGTTTTTGAATGAATATTTTTGACTCGATTTCAAAGATCGAATGTCATCTGTGAAGAGGGTATATAGGCCTTTAAAATGGTATTTAATAATCTATTTTCGGACTTGGCTCGTTGGGATTTTTTATGGGGTAAAATAAAAAACACCAAATTTCTCTTAATTTATTAAATTTTGACCATTGATAATTTCCACAATTTCAAAATATGTAGTACTGTCTAAAATTAAATCTATTTTCAAATAAACTGATATCTCATTAATTGCAACCACATTAAAATTTGTCGAATTTAGGAGACTTTTCTTAAATGCGGCCTTGAATTTATATTGTTTATGTACCGGACTTTCAGATTTTTTGAGCAGTGTGGCTAAGGAAATCATCAATATTTATTCAAAATTGATATACATATACAATCGTTCTTCAGCAAAGAAGTGGTTTTTTAGGAATTTTTATGAAAATGGGGGTGGCACCGCCCCGTACCTGCGTTTGAAAATATATTAAAGGAGTTCAAGATTTGTAGCATTTTAGAGGTTTTTTTATCCCATTTTACATACATATATATGTACATATATGTATGTATTTATTTATGTGTATATTTTCATGCACTATTTTGACCAGTTTTGTCTACTAGGTAGGCACATATGTGCATACATATCTATGTAGGTATAATTTTTTTAATGTTCAATAATTTCTTTTAAAATTTCAACTTATACACTTAGGTCTCTTTTTATGCGGTTCTTTTTTATGCGGATTTGAATTTATGCGGTTTTTCAAACACTTTTTTTGCTGTAGCGATTTTGCTTTTTTGAGAGATTTTATTACTTTTTTTCAGTGTGTAAGGGGCAATGCTTCTGATAAATAATTTGTCTTTGTATCTTACATACAAGTAATTA
>NW_016170325.1:0-1333 GCF_001687245.7 Rhagoletis zephyria
ATTTTGAAAATTCCAAAAATAGATAGATAGATAGATCAATAATTATCGAGAACTTTGTAAGTTGAAAGAACTCGATGCATTACGACACCTCGATAAATTTCGTTAAGTCTATAAATAGTGATAATTCTATAAATATCGATAACTTGATACATTTCTTTAACTTGACAANACCTCGATAAATTTCGTTAAGTCTATAAATAGTGATAATTCTATAAATATCGATAACTTGATACATTTCTTTAACTTGACACATTTCGTTTATCCCACACATTTTTAAAGCTCGATAACTATCCGTAAATTTGGACAACTAAGTTGCTGTTTCTATAAGTTTCGACAACTCAATAAACATTGATCAGTTTGAAGAATTCGATATGTTGCGATAACTTAATAAGCATGGATAAATTTCGATAATTATAAACTTCGATGATTCGATAAATTTCAGTAACCTTTATGGCTAATTTTATTTCGATTCCTATCGGAACATTTCAGCTCTGTTAACCTAATTCTTATGTATTTCTCATTGTCTCCATTTTCGCCTTTATCTCCATTTCCATTTTTGTCTTCACTTTTGCCTTCATCGTTATCACTTGTTTCTGCATCTTCATATTTATCTTTATTTCAAAGTTTAATTTCAAATACGAAGTAAAACAAAATGCGAAGCAGCTGAAATTGGACAGGTTTGCAAAAACAACCATACACAAACGACGATTTCAACCAATTTCGAAACTATAAAAACTCTCCTCATCTACAGAAAATTACCTTTCCAACGGTGTTTTTGGTTTTGAAATCGGTAAATTTACCTTAGTCTTCATCTTTGTTTTTATCTTTCACATCTTTGCTTATATCCTTTTCTTTTTCTCTTCACGTAGATGAGATGAGGTGCGATGACGTGATAAGATGTGACGTGATTTTATGTAATGTGATAGGATGTCATGTCATGTGTTGTCATATCCTCTCATGTCATGTCATATGATTTCATACCATACGATGTCATATCATGTGATGCCACGTCATGTAATGCCATGTCATGTCATACGATGTCATAGTCATGTGATGTCATGCCAAATAATGTGATGTCATATCATATAATTCATGTCACCTGATATCGTGTGATGTGATATCATATTATGTGATGTAATATCATGTGACGTCTCTTCATATCATGTGATAAAATGTGATGTGATATCATGTAATGTGATCACATTCCATGTTCCGATTAGTATATCGATAACCCTGTTGATAACTGTGTCGATAAAAATACCGATAACAATATCCATAAACATATAGAAAAATACAACGATTGTGAAATCGATTAAATCATCGATAAATATAA
>NW_016170325.1:4163-6930 GCF_001687245.7 Rhagoletis zephyria
TCAGTATCGATTATTGTACATATCGTTAACAATATAAATGACTAAATCGATAACAAAATATATTATCTAATCGATTATTATACCGATAACAATATACATTACTGTATCGATAACAATATCGATTATTTAATCAATAACAGTATCGATAACAATATCGATTATTTTATCGATAGCTATATCGATTCTTATATCGATAAAAACATCGAGTTTTATATCGATAACAATATCGATCTTCATCCTCATCCTTTTCTTCATATTTATCTTTATTTTTGCATATTCCTCTTCACCTTTACCTTAAAGTGTTTAAATTTACTTTGATCTTCGTTTTTGCCTCTACCTCTAGGAATCTTTGTTTTTGTTTTTATTCTCAAACCGCGAAACCGCTGAGAACCATTTCCATGTGCATTATTCCCTTGAATTTGACAATTTACTCCCAACCAACCAACTGCCGCTAAAGAAGTTTCACTTCATAAATTCAAGAAATGTTCTGTTTCCGTTACCCTAATTCTTATATATCTGTCATAGTCTTCATTTTCGTCTTTATCTTCACTTTTGCCTTCTTTTTTTTGACTTCATCGTTATCATTTATTTCTTCATCTTCATATTTATCTTTACTTCTAAGCTTAATTTCAAATGTGTAGTGAAACAACAGGCGAAACATGTCAAATTGAACATGTTGCAGCAACATCTATACACAATTCGAAAATGTTTAAACGATGGTTTTGGCCGTAATTTTCAACCAATTGTGAAACCATAAAAACTCTGCTCATCTACGGAAAAATGCTTTCCAACGGTGTTCTTGGTTTTGAAATCGGTTCGGTAGAATCGCCAAACGAACGGAGACAAAATTTATGTTAGCGTATTAATATATAGATTAAACATTAACAGATTAAAAAAAGTAGCCTACTTTCCAACTTATGTCATAAGCTATCTGTGTGCAAAAATCGTTTCTGCGTATTAATTTAATTAAACTTTTTAACAGGTGGCAACTCTTCCAAAAAATTAGCCTATTTTGCACTGTAGGTCATAAGCTATCTGTGGGCAAATTTCATGGAAATCTGTTCAGTCGTTTCCGCGTATTAATTTCATTAAACTTTTTTAACAGGTGGCAACTCTTCCAAAAAATTAGCCTATTTTGCACTGTAGGTCATAAGCTATCTGTGGGCAAATTTCATGGAAATCTGTTCAGTCGTTTCCGCGTATTAATTTCATTAAACTTTTTTAACAGGTGGCAACTCTTCCAAAAAATTAGCCTATTTTGCACTGTAGGTCATAAGCTATCTGTGGGCAAATTTCATGGAAATCTGTTCAGTCGTTTCCGCGTATTAATTTCATTAAACTTTTTTAACAGGTGGCAACTTTTCCAAGTATTATTCTATTTTCCACTGTAGGCCATAAGCTATCTGTGTGCAAATTTTCATGCAAATCCATTCAGTCGTTCCCGCATATTAAATAAATTAAACTTTTTTAACCGATGGCAACTCTTCCAAAAAATTAGCCTATTTTCCACTGTAGGCCATAAGCTATCTGTGTGCAAATTTTCATGCAAATCCATTCAGTCGTTCCCGCATATTAAATAAATTAAACTTTTTTTGACAGGTGGCAACTCTTAAAAAAATAGCCTATTAACCAATTTGGCCCATAAGCTATCCGAGTACAAAATTTCATGGAAATCCGATCAGTCGTTTCCGCGTGATGATTTCCCAAACATCCAAACATACACACTTTCACATTTATAATATTAAACTAGCTTATACCCGCGGGTTTCACCCCGCGCTTTTATACAAATATGACAAATAATTTAATGATGTTATATTTTAATTTTATGCCCATTTTCTTATAGCTCGTTATTTTTTAAGCGAGTTAAGGTATATATTTGAAATTATAAAATCTCGCCTGCGCGCTAAGCACACGAAAGATATCAATCCCTCTAAGTTTATCTTAAAATGGTTCCAGGTATACGACGCGTGAACTTGTAACCTTCTTGGAGGTGCCACGACGGGTTCTAATATTTCCAACTCAAATTTAGTCCTGCCCTTGATAAAATACCACTTCTCATTACTGTAGCAAATGCCTCAAGAGGTATGTATGCATCATGAGAGCTTTAGATTAGAAGGCCGAACCCGGCCCGTTTCCATTACATGAAATTTTTTCTGTCAGTACGTCACTTATAAAATAAATCTCCATAAAAAATTTAAAATACTTGCAGAGATTTTCTATCCTTCCAGAGGAATGTATTAAGAAATTTTTAGTATGAATGGGAGGCGACATGCCTCCTTTTTTAATAACTCACATTTTTTCCATGAGCAATTGATATATTTTGTATACAAAACTCCACACCAAATTCCAGTATTCTTCCACAAATACTTCCAGGGATATGTGGCAAGAAAAAGTCAATTTGTACAGGAAGTGCCACGCCCCTTTTTCTTATAACCCTAATCTTCTTTCATGAATTTGGAATTGATTTTACATACCCCAGTACCAAGTCCCAGTACTCTACCATGAACACCTCTGGAGATATGCAGTATAAAAAGTAAATTTGTACGGGAGGTACCATGCCCCCTTTTCGAATAACGCAAATTTTTCTCCATGAGAATGGAATTAATTTTGTATACACATCTCGGTGTCAAGTTCCAGTCCTCTGCAATAAACACGACCAGAGATATGCAGCATAGAAAAATCAATTTGCATGGGAGTTGCCACACGATTTTTTCTAATAACTCTCATTTTTCTCAATGAGTATGGTATTAGTTTCACATACATACAT
>NW_016170325.1:8052-15955 GCF_001687245.7 Rhagoletis zephyria
GACGATTAAAATTAATTAGTCGTAATCAACTGTACGATTAATGATAACATTTTTTTAATCGTTAATCGCTGGCTGCGATTACGTTTAATTAATTTAAAACATTAATCGTTAATCCAATTAAAAATAAAATCTGATTAATTTGTCTAGTTTGTCCGAGTTTGAAACCAAACACCAGTTATAGTAATTACTTTGTGTTTTATGCTTATAAAAAGCACATAATATAAAAAAATTATAATTATTGTTATTAGTAATATACAAACCTAGTGTGTAAAACGTTTGGTGATATATATCTTAATGAAAATGCACACCAAATTGCTTAGATTGATGAGGAAATCCGACTTAGCCGGATTAACTTGCTTTGTGTGCACAGGGAAATTCCAGCATTCCTTAATTAATCACCAAACCTACTTGATCAAATTAAGAGTTAATGATTAAAAATTAATTTTTTAATCGCGGTTACGATTAACTGTTTAGTTGGATTAAAATTAGTCATGATTAACTGTAATCAGATTGAATTTAATCGAATTAACTAACTAATTAAAACATCAATCGATTAATGCCAACATTGATTTAACATCCATATCACTATACTAAGTTTCAGTTCTCTCCCACAAATAATTCCAGAGATATGTATGTAATATGAAAATTGCAATTTGTATGGAAGGGGCCTTGAGTTATCGCACTTACTTTCAGTCTAAGACCCTCCTTCCGAAATCCATAGTAAGTGTACTAAGTTTCGTTCTGATCGGAAAACCGGTTAAGTAAGTAGCCTATTTTTCAATCCAGGTCATAAACCATCTTTGAGCAAAATTTCATTTTCAAACAGGTGGCAACTCTTAAAAGGTTAGCCTATTTGCCAACCTAGCTCATAAGCTATCTGTGTGAAAACTTCCATGCAAATCAGTTCACTTATTTCCTCGTATTAATTAAATTAAACATTTCTAACAGGTGGCAACTCTTAAAAAAAGTAGCCTACTTTCCAACCTATGTCATAAGCTATCTGTGTGCAAAATTCGTTTCCGCGTATTAATTTAATTAAACTTTTTAACAGGTAGGTCATAAACTATCTGTAGGCAAATTTCATGGAAATCTGTTCAGTCGTTTCCGCGTATTAATTTCATTCAACTTTTTTAACAGGTGGCAACTTTTCCAAGTATTATTCTATTTTCCACTGTAGGTCATAAGCTATCTGTGTGCAAAATTCGTTTCCGCGTATTAATTTAATTAAACTTTTTAACAGGTAGGTCATAAACTATCTGTAGGCAAATTTCATGGAAATCTGTTCAGTCGTTTCCGCGTATTAATTTCATTCAACTTTTTTAACAGGTGGCAACTTTTCCAAGTATTATTCTATTTTCCACTGTAGGTCATAAGCTATCTGTGTGCAAAATTCGTTTCCGCGTATTAATTTAATTAAACTTTTTAACAGGTAGGTCATAAACTATCTGTAGGCAAATTTCATGGAAATCTGTTCAGTCGTTTCCGCGTATTAATTTCATTCAACTTTTTTAACAGGTGGCAACTTTTCCAAGTATTATTCTATTTTCCACTGTAGGTCATAAGCTATCTGTGTGCAAATTTTCATGCAAATCCATTCAGTCGTTCCCGCATATTCAATAAATTAAACTTTTTTGGACAGGCGGCAACTCTTAAAAAATAGCCTATTAACCAGCTTATTTCCCAAACATCCAAACGTACAAACTTTCACATTTATAATATTAAACTAGCTTATACCCGCGGGTTTCACCCCGCGCTTTTATACAAATATGACAAATAACTTAATGATGTTATATTTTATTTTTATGCCCATTTTCTTATAGCTCGTTATTTTTTAAGCGAGTTAAGGTATGTATTTGAAATTATAAAATCTCGCCTGCGCGCTAAGCATACAAAAGATGTCAATCCCTCTAAGTTTATCTTAAAATGGTTCCAGGTACACGACGCGTGAACTTGTAACCTTCTTGGAGGTGCCACGACGGGTTCTAATATTTCCAACTCAAATTTAGTAACCTGGCCTTGATAAAATACCACTTCTCATTACTGTAGCAGATGCCTCAAGAGAGCTTTCGATTATAAGGCCGAGCCCGGCTCTCCCTTTTCCATTTAATGAAATTTATTCTGTCAGTATGGCACTTATAAAATAAATCTCCATAACAAATTTAAAATACTCGAGAGATTTTCCATCCTTCCAGAGATATGTATTAAGAAGTTTTTAGTATGAATGGGAGGCGACATGCCTCCTTTTTTAATAACTCACATTTTTTCCATGAGCAATTTATACATTTTGTATACACAAATCCATACCAAATTCCAGTATTCTTCCACAAATACTTCCAGGGATATGTGGCAAGAAAAAGTCAATTTGTACAGGAAGTGCCACGCCCCTTTTTCTTATAACCCTAATCTTCTTTCATCAATTTAGAATTGATTTTACATACCCCAGTACCAAGTCCAAGTACTCTACCATGAACACCTCTGGAGATATGCAGTATAAAAAGTAAATTTGTACGGGAGGTACCATGCCCCCTTTTCGAATAACGCAAATTTTTCCACCTAGCTCATAAGCTGTCTGTGTGAAAGCTTCAAAGCAAATCAAGTCACCCATTTCCGCGTATTAATTAAAGTAAACATTTCTAACAAGTGTCAACTCTTAAAAAAAAGTAGGCTATTTTCCAACCTAGATCATAAGCTATCCGCGTGCAAAATTTCAATCAAATCCGTTCAGTCGTTTGCGCGTATTAATTTAATTAAACTTTTTAACACGTGGCAACTCTTAAGAAAGTAGCCTGTTTTCCAACCTAGATCATAAGCTATCTGTGCGAAAACTTTCTTGCAAATCAGTTCAGTCGTTTCCGCGTATTAATTTAATTCAACTTTTTTGACAGGTGGCAACTCTTAAAAAAGTAGCCTATTTTCCAACCTAGCTCATAAGCTGTCTGTGTGAAAGCTTCAAAGCAAATCAGTTTACCCATTTCCGCGTATTAATTAAAGTAAACATTTCTAACAGGTGTCAACTCTTAAGAAAAAGTAGCCTGTTTTCCAACCTAGATCATAAGCTATCCGCGTGCAAAATTTCAAGCATTTCCGTGTGATGATTGCCCAAACATCCAAACATACAAGCTTTCACAGTTCAGTCATTTCCGCGCATTAATTTAATTACACTTTTATAATAGGTGGCAACTCTTCAAAGAGCAGCCTCTTTTCCAACGTAGGCCATAGGCTATCTCTGTGTAAAATTTTATGCAAATCCGTTCAGTCGTTTCCACGTATTAATTTAATTAAACTTTTTAACAGGTGGCAACTCTTAAGAAATTAGCCTATTTTCCAACCTGGATCGTAAGCTATCCGTGAGAAAAATTTCATGCAAATCCGTTCAGTCGTTTCCGCGTAATAATTTAGTTAAACTTTGTTAACAGGTGGCAACTCTTAAGAAAGTAGCCTATTTTCCAATATGGGTCATAAGCTATATGTCTGCAAATTTTCATGCAAATCCGTGCAGTCGTTCCCGCATATGAAATAAATTGACTTTTTTAACAGGTGGCAACTCTTAAAAAAAAACATCGTATTATCCAATCTGGTCCATAAGCTATCTGCGTACGAAATTTTATGCAAATCCGTTCAGTCGTTTCCGTGTGCTGATTTCCCAAACATCCAAACATCCAAACATACAAACTTTCTCATTTATAATATTAGTAAGATGACTTTATAGAACATTCGATTAGCCCGTATAACTCACCACTGCCGGTCATTCACAAGAAGAGTAGTACAGAAGAAAAGAAGTGGAGATTAGTAGTTGATTTCCAATCATTAAATAAAAAGATTATACATGATAAATTTCCCTTAACTCGCTTAGATGACATTTTGGACAAGCTCAAAGGAGCACGTTATTTTAGCACTATAGATATGACCAGTTCATTTCATCAAATACCATTAGATAGCGTATCAAAACTTTCATTTCAATTCATTTTCAACCAACAAATGGCACTATCACTTCAAAAGATTACCATTTGGATTAAAAATTTCAACCAATAGCTTTCAAAGAATGTTATCGATTGCACTCAGTGGGCTCAGTGAATCAGCATTTATCTATGTAGACGACGTGATAGTATTTGGAAAAAATTTACACGAACACAACCAAAATTTAGAAAAAGTGTTAGCAAGATTAAGCAAGCACAATCTAAAACTAAATCCGGGAAATGCCAGTTCTTAAAAACAGAAATCACATACTTAGGACATTTAATCACTAACAATCGACCCCAGCAAGCATAAAGTAGTAAAGAATGATCCAAAACCCAAAAATGCGGCGAAGTTAGACGCTTCGTTGAATTTTGCAAGTATTGCAGGCGATTCATAAAAAAAATTTGCAGAAATAGCACAACCATTAAATCAACTTCTAAAGAAAAATCAGCTATTCCATTGGAACAATGAATGTGACAAATCCCTAAATAAATATGAATTGAACAAACCAGTAATAGAAAAAGAGTTATTGGCAATTCACTGCGGCATAAACCATTTTAGGTCTTATCTGTACGGCACAAAGTTCACCATATACAGAGATCATAGACCACTGATAAGCTTGTTCAAACACAATAATCCTTCGTCCAAGATGACCAGAATAAGAGTCGATTTAATGGACTATGATTTTGATTAAGCTTAATACAAAAAAACTGATTGAAATGATTCCAAAGCAAAGCGTAAACATTGTAACAAGGGCAATGGAGAAAAGACAGCAAAGTTCGAAAAAGAAAGAATTGGATAGAAAATGTATGAATAAAGAAAATTTAAATAAAGGGCAAAAAGAGAAAATAAAGTTGCAGAATACAGAAGCCTTAAACTCAAATGTGGAGACTGTACACCTACATATTTGGGAGAGCACATCGATTCCTGATGTAAGGCGTGTAAAACGACTCTCGAGTTAAAATATAAAAATTATGAAAATAATAAGCCCAATAAGCAAGATGCAAATATAAGTGATGTTGGAATAAGAGTAGCAAACAATGACCTAATTGTAGAGTATAGTGATAATTCTTTATCGAAATTTGAAATGATTTTGAAGAAACTATTACTCAAGGCCGGCAATCTAGGCATTAAGAAGTTATCGCTTGCAAAGAATAGTAAAATCTTTGAAAATATAAGCGTAACAGAATTTAAAATTGTATTTAATGAGCTGGAAGAAGACACAGATATAAATTAATGCATGGATATAATTTTATATGAACCTCCAAAACAGAAATACGTTTAGAAAAACATGAGACAAATGATATTAGAATACATAAATAACTGCAAGCAATGCGCACGAGCAAATTCACGCAATACACAAAAGAAAAATACAATATCACCAATACCCCGACAACATCTTTTGACGAAATAGTGATTGACACAGTCGGACCGCTACGACTATCAAAAAATTTCCACTACATGCTGACATTGAAATGTGAGCAATTTCGTTAAATTTGTTGTTATAATACCACTTGAAACAAAAGACGCAATGACTGTTGCAAAGGCAATTGTCAAACATTTTATTCTGAAATATGGGTGTATGCGAAAAATAAAAACTAACAATGGCACAGAATTTACCAATGAGCTACTCAAAACCATATGTAAGCAATTAAAAATAAACAAGGCAAATTCGACTCCATTTCACAAGAGACATTAGGTTCAATTGACCCTCGCTAGGGCAGGCACCTTGTCGTTGGTGCGGGGGCTTAGCTGAATTGCCGATCAGCCCCTCTTTGGTCTGGGGCATCGTGGACGCGCTCGTCGCTTCTGTGACCTTGTCTCCTGATTGGGCTGTGGGCAAACGGTGACCAAGAACTGCCACCTCCTAATCCATGGTGTTACGCGACACCGTGCCTCTTGGACGGTTTGCAGCCAAGAGGGAATAAACCGGCTGTATTATAACGGCGCCTCCTCGACACCGGGCCGCATCGAGGAGTAACGGTGGCTTTACGCGACATGGGGCGCTAGCGTGGCGGACCAGATGAGATCATCTTTTAATATTTTGACTGCTGAGCTTTCTTCGTCGAGCAGGCAGTCGTACGAACAAGATGACTACAACAAAAAAACAAAAGCAACCAAAACAAGTGCGAAACCAATCGCAAAAACAGCAACCACTACAGCTACAACATCAGCAACAGCTACAACAACAGTAAAAGCTACAACTAAAGTAACAGGTACAACAGCAGTAGCAGCTACGAAGACAGCAATGTCAGTAGCACAAAAGGCGCCTACGGCCAAGCTCGGCAGTACTTTTCTAGGCGAAGGCACAAGGCGCAGGGGAAGCTCCTTGAGAGCCTAACCGAGGAGGAGGCTGCCCTTTTCATCGAACACGCCAGAGAAGATGAGATGCCAAGCACTAGCAATGGCGGCATGGATCGGGCGTAGCTTCGTTCAGAAGGCACTAAGGGAGCAGAGGCTCTGACCACAAAAAACAGGCATCGCTCCACAAGCAGGAACCGAGATGACAGTGGGCGTCACTCCAGGAGTCGTGACCGCTCTGGGAGCCGAGGCGGATCCAAAGGTCGGCATCGCTCGAAGAGCAGGCATCGCTCCTGCAGCGGGCACCGCTCTAGCAGTAGGCACCGCAGGTCTAGTCGGACCTCGTCGCACGAGTCAGGGTGGCAGCTGAAAGACAGCAAAAAGAGAAGCCGCAGGTCTAGACCGCCTCCACTACCGCCCTCCGGTCAATCGGGAGCCCTTGACGACCACCATAGAGCTGGTCTTGGTGGGTCGGGAGTCATGTGGTATCTCCGGTACCTGGCGCAGGGGAAGACGCTGAGCGTAGCCCGCGCAATGGCGGAAGTAAGGCAAGAGGTGGAGAAGGAGGTACTGGAGAGCGAAGAGCGTAAACTCAGAGGTAAGACGACTGCAACCGCTGGTATGCAGCAGAGAGGTAAACTACACGCGCCTGCTGAAAAGCAGAGAAGAGGGCAACAGATCTTATTTTATCATTGCACTTTTGTTTCGAAAATTTGGTTCTTATTTTACTGCTAAATGGGAATGATTAAAAACAATGACACCTTTTTTGGGCACTTTTATTTTTCTATTTGGCACATTTTGCCACTTTTTCATCCTCAATATAGCTAAGGATAGTTGGCAGCCCTGTGAGCAATTGTTCAGTGCAGCCGGCCTTATATACGAACGTTTAAGAAATCGCCTTATGGGAGAAAAAGCAGCAAATTACTTTGAAATTAATTTTGCTTAAAACACTGTATGCACTCTTTCAATGTTCTAATGATTTACAAAATTTGTAAGTAATAAAAACGATAACTTATGTTAGTTATAGCTTTTTTAATGTTATTCCTAACATTCGCATTCGCATTCGCATAAGAATAACGATTAGGATTACAGTAATCCCAACAAGCTAAAAAAAACAAGATTACGATTACAGTAATTCTTCATCGAACGAACTTAGATTACGATTACAGTAATCGTTATTTTAAAAAAGGTAAATTACGATTACTGTAATCGTAATACAAGTTCGTTCGATGAATGATTACTTTAATTGTAACTCTGTATTGTTTTATTTGCCGGTTATACAAAGATTTAATATTCGTTTCTTTTATTTGTGTGTTTTTTTTTAGATAAATACATATGAGCCTAATATTATCGTTAAGCGCGCATTTATATTTCGCAAATTTATAGAATAACTTCGTTTAGGATTACTCAAAAGATTGTAATTAAAAAAATTGTAAATTTATATAAAAATAATAATAATAATAATAATAAATTTAAATTTAAATAAAAAAATATAAAGGCGATTCGTTTTGTTTCACAAATGCTTCGTTAAAAAAAAATCATTATTAAAATCGGTTTAGTACTTTGAGAAATAAGTCGTTACAAAGACATTCCATATAGATATAGATATAGATATAGATATAGATATAGATATAGATATAGATAT
>NW_016170326.1:0-15954 GCF_001687245.7 Rhagoletis zephyria
AAATTTATTAAAAGCGTATTTTCAATACCTATTCGTCCTTGTAAACCAAGAAACTTTATTATGACCAGATTCTACAGAATTTTGTCTCTAATTTGCTGCCTATATTGTTATTCTACATTGCACTGATTTTTTGAAATAATTTTTTGAATTAATCATATCTTTAAAATTTCATAATCCTTTGAAAAAAATCCTGACACCAGAGTGAAAAACTAAAAATGCAGTTTTACTTTATCTGGCCCATAGTTTCGTGGTGACAGGTAATAAGGTCAATGGAAATAAGGTAAATTTCCGTTGATCTTGTTACCTGTCACCAGTTTCGTGAATATATCGATTCTTGAGTGTGTTTTGAAAGTTTTTTGTTTTTGTCGCACGGTGTAATTACATACGTATGTTGATACAAATATAGATATTATGTAACAAGTCTTAAATCGAGAATTTCAGAAAGTATGCATGCACGCACATAAATATACATACATACATACATATGTATGTAGATGCTATTCAAAATTGAATTAAAATTTCTATTTTTAATAATTAATTATTTTTAGGTCGAAAAGTGAAATAAAATTTGAACAAGTATGAGTTTGTATGAAGAGCAGTAGCCGACTGTTGGTGGCAACAATCTTAGCCAAGAGCAACTAAAAACAGTGTAGGTACATGTACCACAGCAACGACACTTTGCTGCTGAGTGTTTTTACTGACGCCGATTACGACCTTATGGATATGGAGGCGGAAGTGGCAGGTGGGGCGCATTTGGCCCGTTCGCCGCGATTGAATATCTATGTTTGATGCAACTTTGGCTGCTCCCCTTCTTTTGCTTTCAATAATAATTTTGCATGTGTGCATGTGTGTATACATGTACGTAAATGACCCAGTGACGCAAAAAGAAAAATACCCTAGGGCCAGTGATGCACCACTTAGCACGGGAGTGAAATGCATATTTGAGCGTAAATAAATTTTCATTTATTTATAGATTATGTATACATGTGATGCTATTATTCATTGGCACGATTGGGAAGCAGCTGAAACACCATAGCGTGGAAGTTATGAACCGAACCGCATGGACGTACGTACATGCATACATATGCAGCTCTTTTGAACATACATATTTACATATCGCACGCAAAATTAAAAGCAGTCACAATTCAAAAAATCCGAAATGTTCAGAACAGTTCGTTTGGTCATACAAACGTACCCAGTCAAAAATGCTCAAGCTCCGATATCGGAAAGGCTTGTCTCTGATGCCCTAAAGTTGGACAAATTCATCTAAATGTTTCACAAAATGGTAAAAGTTGCTTTTAAGCCAGTTGCAAATTTATTTCGACGATCGTTTTCACTATTTTTTAGAGTGGACGCATTATCATGTTTAAAAGAAATACTATGTTGCACATTTAGTAAATTCAAGTACACAGTTTGAAGTTCTTAGACTTTTTTAGGATCATTTTGTTTTACTCTCCCGTATTGACCACTCTTTTTCATGTCATCGAGTTTCAAATCACTTCCGCCGCACAGTGTGGGACTTCACAAATTTGGGGAACTTCCCTGCTACTAGTTGTGAACCAGAATTCTACCAGTTTGCGTTTCAGCCCAACTAGTTCACGTTCTATCCTTTTTCAATGTTAGCGACTGGTATGTTTAACATTGCGATGTCCTACGAGATGTCAATTGTCAGACTATGCATCAGCATCTACCAGTAGAAATACTAGTAGCATCATACCAGTTGATGAGATAGTCTGCCAATTCATCCGCCATGAAAAGCATTAGTATGCCTTTTTGCTCGCGGCGCTCCAACAGTCGCAATGGCCGACAGAGCCCTGGTGCAGGGAAAATTTTTGTATCTTCTTTTTTTTATAATATTTTATTTATTTATATTTTTTATTAGGTTTTTTTGGTTATTGTTAGATTTAATAAAAAAAATATTTCTTTTATCTATTTTTTTATGGCACAAGTATTTCTTCCCATATATTTGTTTATTTTTTTATTTTTGTGATGCAAATAGATTTTTAAGTTTGTTATTTATATTTAAATTGAAATAACTATTCCTACTTACATTGATCTAACTTTAAAAATCTTAACCACCTCCAAGTGGCCTCGAACTTGCGATCCCAGAACCAGAACCAGTAGTCTTCACGTGACGCCACAGCCGACATTTGTAAGAAAAGCAATTAATTTCGCTTTATTTTAGGCTTTGGCAATTCAAAGGCAAATGTCGCTGAACGCTTAAGTTCTTCGAAAATGTCGAACTGGTAGGCACGTACTAGTTTATGAACTAGTATTTTTTCTACCTGGTTTGGGTTTTCACTGCAGGGTCAATTCAGTGATACATAATATCTCTTCCATGTGTGTTTTTCGTATATACAAACATAAATACACTATAAGCATATTATTTATGTGTAAATTACTACGATGAGTTTCAACATAAAAAAAATATTCTTCATACCGTTAGTTTTGGTACATACATATTTCTTCGGTTGAGCACTGCATGTCTTTGAAACCAATTAAACATTAGTCGTAAAAAGTTATATATTTTAGTAGTCTACTACGAAACTCCCGACAGGATAGTGTATTTATGTAATTAATTTTAAAATGGCGAGCTACTTTCCTGAGTTTGCACACAAGATCCTCGCAGCCTGAACTACTAGCCGCACGTTTTTAAGATTGAACTCACCATTTATGTCTGCCATCTGAGGGAACATCTGGAAATAAAAACAAAAACACACATAAATACATATAAGCAATTGGCTTTTAAATATAAAATAACTAATAATCTAAGTTTAATTTTGGATTGATATTTAAATGCCATTTAGCTTTCGTTGGGTTTCATATCATCTTTATTTACATATTCCAATCATTATGTTTACATTTTGTGTTGAACAGCTGATTGTTGTTTGGTGCAAACACAGGGTTGCATATTTATTATGTAAATAGCTAATACTGGCCATTTAAGTGCAGAGTAAATGTGCGATCTGAAAATAAAATTTTGAAGTTAATCGGCAATCCGTACTTAAATAGTCCATCTGAAATTGGGCCTAAGTATTACCCTTATGTATATGGTTTTTGTTACTCATTGCTTCTAAAATCATGCAAGTCCCTTTTCTAAAAAGATTTGGATTAGAAAAAAACACAGCACAAAGCTATCAATAGTCGGATCGTCGATAGTACTCGGCATTATTATTAAAAAATAAAGAAATATAAGTTTCGGGGCAAACCGAACTTTATATACCCGGTTTATATATCGTTTTTCATCTTTCTAAAAATTAAATTATAATCAAATGTGTTTTTTCTCGATTTCCAAAAGTTTCGATGATGTACGAATAAATAATAATCTTATTTTTTCTCAAGAGATTGTTTTAAGTTTTAACTCGGAGTAGTTACTTGTTTCTTTGTATTTTCTATTCTCGAATTTTTGAAAAAAAAAAACTTATAAGTGTCTACCAAGTCATATGTAGGCAGTGCCACTTCCAAAAAAAAAAGATATAATCTCATTTATTGTAAGATATTATTGCAAAAATCGATTTTGAGTAAACTAGCTTCGTTATTTACCAGATATCGCAAAAATCCACTCCACTTTGAAAGCCCACAAAATAACTCCTACTATCTAAAACCAAAAATAACACACAAAACAGAACAGGTGATTATTGACATTATTCAATTTCTAAAAAATGGGTCTAAGGAACCGAAACTCGACCGCAAAAAACCGAACTACGGTTGCAGAAAGACTTCACAAATGGTTCCAGAAGAACCAAAACTCGATTCCAAACGACCCAAAAAACGATTCCGGAAGAACCGAAAACTTCTCTCAGAAAAACCAAAAAATAAGTTCAAATAACTGAAAAACCATTTCAAAAGGACCCAAAACGGTTCCGGAAGAACAGAAGGTCTGCCCGAAGCACACATTGCACTGTGCACTTTGAATGTATCAAAAGAACACCAACAACATCTGAAAAATCATGGTTTTAAATGGAAACATTACTTTGTTTTAATTGAAACCTTAATGTGGGAAACATGTATTTAAATTTTATTTCGTGGATATTATTTTTATAAAATTTTTGTCGCACAAATATCAACTAAGAAATGAATGTAATATATTTATTTATTTTATATTCTTTACTTTATAAAAAAAAATGAAAATAAAACTTGACTTTTTGTAAAAACATTTAAAATCTTTCCTACACTTTTGGTACTTTTTGAGTACCGGAATCGGTTCAAATTCCCGGTTCTCCTTAGAGTGCATTCGACAGAAGCAAGAATTGTATATAATTTGGCTCTCAAAGGGCCTAAACACTTCTGCCTTGGCTTAAATTAAAGGTGTTGAATAGCACTACAGCGTACTTGTTATTCTAGTGATATAAAATTGTAAGAAGGATGCACAGCTGCATGCAAATAAAAAAAAATGCAATCAAAAATGCGTTTCTTAAATTGAGCTGGTAAAATTGTTGTTCGATTTTTAAACAGTGGAATCGTGTTTCTCGTCTCAAAATCTATAATATTAGTGTTATAAAACATTAAACTTTTTTTTTTTTTGGCACAAATGTGGTGGATTTTGAATGTTTTTCTCGAGGAACACTATTTTTGACCACGCCTTTTGAACGTTCCATGAGAATTAATCGTACCGCTTTCGACAGAATCAATATTTTCACATGAAACAAAATGGTTTTGAAAGCTAATTTTATTCCCTTTCACGGAAAAATACTGCCATTGACCCACAACTACTCTTTGAGCTTGAAAAAACATTTGTCAAAAATAGTGTTGTTCGAAAAAACATGCCAAATCCAACGAATATATTAAAAAAACATCTGTTGCATTTTTTATTACACTAATGTTATAGATATTGAGGCGAGAAACATGATTCCACTGTTTTTAAATCGAAAAAAATTTTAACATTTTAATTTAAGAAATGCATTTTTGATTGCATTTTTTTTATTTGCATGCAGCAACCTTCTCACAAATTATAACGATTCTGAAGTTAAGCTTCGAAATTTCATTCGACATTTTTGCGATTTTTTCTTCTAATTTCAGAGTAAAAACTCGTACAACAGATTCGAAGTTTGGTATAAAATTACTATAACTTGGCTCTCAGAGGACTTAAAGAATTCCACCATGGCTTAAATTAAAGATCTTCAATAGCACTACAGCGTACTTGTTATTCGAGTGATATAAAATTGTAAGAAGGATGCGCAGCTATAAAATAATGTATTTACATATCGGAGATGCTTTTCAAGACCGCCGTAGTGGCAGAAATGCGTTTAATAACCCTCAACTGCAGGCACAAAAGACGTAAAGTCGTTATTCCAACAACAGGTTTGTAAAATAACGGCTAAATAAATAGTCAACGCCATTGAAAAGAAAATCAGTTTTTCGCGCTCCTGTAAAATTTTAGTGCCCTAAGATAGCAGGTTTTACAGTTTATGGCATATATTGGAAATTGAACAAGAACTAGTACTCTTCCAAGTCAGACCGGTTCTCCCTAGATCTGAAAGTACTCCGTTCGACGACGGGGCACCTATGGATACCCATTGACATACCCCATACTGACAATGCAAAAGCTGCACAAGTCAGTCTGTCCTTGAGGCGATTCTGAATATTAATTTGAGTTATCGAACCCTTTCTTAATTTGCATAATTATTTTCAACTGCCAAATAGGGATTCAAATGCCCGTTTATTTAACCACAAAAGCTATTTATTGAACTGTAGCAATTGATACCATTATTAAAGGTTAATAAAAAGAAATCTAATGATTTCTGCAATCCCCTCAATTTGCCGAATGGCAATTCACACACAATACCAATGAATTTGACTGGGGATGCACATATGTATGTATGTATAATTACGCCAAATCCTTTATGAAATATGTATGCTCGTAGCCTTACCAATAAATAACCGATTACATGCAATAACAGCAACAATAGATATCCGCATATGTAGGTACATACAGATTATAAACACTAAGCCAATATTTAACTTCAAACACTGCGTTGTATTCAGTGGTCTTACCCTGCAGCTAGGTCGGTTACAATTGTCGCTTTCGTACTAGTTACATTACTAGTTTCAATGTAGTTATGTTGCAGGTAGTAAGAAATCGAGCTATTGGTTACATATTACTCCTTCTAAAGGTTATTGGTACCTTTAATATGATAGTGCTTCCTTATTAAATAAAGTAAATTGTTATTTGTCGTTTAAATACAAATAATAAATTTTGAATACTTATCCATGTTATGTTTCCCTCGTGTGACCACCACGCAAATATCGGACTGAAAAGTACCAAAATAAAGAAGTACATGTGTAGATACCCCTTTTTACATAACAACTACTTTTTAAATTTTTTTTTTGGTTTCTTTTCAAATATGATTTTATAAATGGGGCAATTCACGTCAAATGACCCAGCGCCCTGAGCGGTGCAAATCAAGCTACTTTTCGACTAATAATATTGTTTTTAGTCATCTTTATCGAAATATCAAGTCTTTTTACATATACATAAATTACTAATAAAAAGACACTTTTTTACTTTTCCGAGTTATATAGCCTTTTAGAGCGCAGCACGCTAGTCTGCTAACCGTGCGAGTCTTAATAATATTGTTATAACTTTGCAACTACTTGATATTTAATTCTGAAACTTTCGCAAAAACTTCCCTAGATAGTCATCTACAACACTGTTGTAAAACAAAAAGTTGATTTCTAATTTGATAACACAACTTTTGCATTTAAAAACAAACACGCTCGTATTAATTCTCATAAAAAAGTTATAAACCTTTAGTTTTATTTGTACTGCGTATTAAGAAGTGGTATTAAACTTGAATTCTTTGGAATAGCTTGTAGTTTATTGTATGAAAATTTCAAATCGATCGATACATAAACGACTGAGATATAGCGAGTTTAAATGACAATTTTAATAAAATGATCATCCAGAATCAGTTACGCCCAATAATAAAATTTCAAAGAACGCCACTTTGCAGCTTTTGTACGTTCGATCACAGAAAAATAAATAGCAAAGGCAAATTTAAATTTGAACAAATCGTCGCCTGGCTTGATTCAAAGCGAACATTTGAAAGCACACTTGCTTACATGTAGTGCCTGTAGCTGAGTGTGCAAAGATTAGTTGCGGCCGAAAGTGTCCGAGTTCAAATCTCACTATGCAGAATTTTTGTTTTGGTTTTTTTTTTTTTTAATTATGAAAAAGTATCTGTGAAGTGCACAACGAAAAAAAACTGGTACTTTTACAGGCAACAAGTTACGCAGCGGGAGTCAACTGTCACCTCCTAGGACAACTCCATGTTAAATGCGACAGTAGAAAGCATGGGTGGCAAATTTGCTAGGTACCGGTATTCTACTCCCGAAAACTGGTGAATTCACTAGCTCTGTACTAGTACTTTCCGCTGCAGGGTAGGTATATAAACATACATATGTACACAGTAATATGTATGTATGTGTATGTATGTAGTATGGTCATATGAGAGCGTTGCAGGATTAGATCGTTGATTGAATGAATTGACATAAAGCAAGGACGAGTGTATGTATTTTCCCTTCCACACAATTGAACAGCGGTGCATTTTTCCAATAGAATTTTCGCAAATCACTGGAATTTATTGACTTGTAAACCACAGGGGGAACTCTGACAAAGATTTTAGAACTTTGCTGAAACTGCACAATGACTTTTGATGGCTCACTGCTGCCATTCAACACATTTGATTTTGCATGGTTGATTGGTAGGCTGGTTAGTTTTCTCAAATGTAAACATTTAAGGCATAGTAACATGATAATGGCATGTTAATTGATAGTATTGGTTGGTTAATTGGAAGGACAACACAGGGAAGTTAACAAGTAGGGTAATTATGTACCTAGCGGCGAACTGGTGAATCACCTCAGCTTAGAATATGTATCGGTGAAGGAGCCTACGTAAAATTATACTAATATTATAGACTAATAATATAGACTAGAACGTTTGCGTTGACCAATACAAAAATAGTGTTGCTATGCAAATACGGTTTGCAATCAAAAACTTATTTATTTAGGTTGAAAGGACTGAAGAGCAGAACCTTGCTTACCCATAGGCCAAGAATAATAGCGCTGAGATAACATATGGTATAGGTACTAATCTCCTTCGATGCTGTGAGCTCTTATTTCCATCTGTGAGATATCTTCAAGAAGTACAAGGTTTGCCGAGAGTGCGTAATCTGATGAAAGAGTTTTCCCGTTCAAACGGGGTCTTTGATATTCCTACCGTGTTCTCTCTAATTCAGCACACTTTTTCTTGATATACCGGTGACCCGTTGATGTGCCTAGGATATCTGTGGAGCTTAAACGATTTTGCACTTTGGGGTTTTATTAATCTAAATATGATGATTTCAGCGCCATCTATGTCTTTATTTTCCAGAAGCACTTCTTATCATAAAATTAATACCCGTTAATCCAGGACATACGACAAAAACGGGTTCTCTAAATATCTCAACTCCGGCGCCATACCACAATTTGGTTTGAGAGCGGAACGTATTCATGCTTGTGAGCCACACCTAAAGAATGCTGAGCGCTATGCGCTATGACATGCCCAGACTTGTTTGTCTCAGTTTCAGTTTTGCTATCGCCGCGAGTTGTTTCGGTGCGCGCATAGTTATTTAAAATCATAAAGTTTTATGCCAACCGGGGTTTCTCAGAGATATACATATATTTCATGTGAATTATAATTTGAAAGTGTCTATTTAGCTCTTGGCTAAAAGCAAAGCAGTATACTTAAACCAGAACTTCCAGCAGACATTGACCTGGGTTTTAGCACGACAGTTCCTGTTTCATTGTTTCTTATTATTTGTGTCAAACTGAAACTTTTTGTTCCAATAATAAACGGTTAGTTGATTGACGTCTACAGCAAGTTCACAAAATTAATTGAAAACTTGTATCAACCAAATCATTGTTTATATTTGCTCAACAATGATTTTATTCAACTTATAATATTGTCCACTCAAGGTAGTCGTTTTGTAATTATTAACAGATATACATTGGTCCTAACTAGAAGTCTCAAGTAAATTGCAGACTTTCGAGAACTAGATATTTCTTTTGCCATATCCAACTATGCCACTTGGTCACTATAACCAAATCTTGATAATTATAACTAAACCTTTTTCTGAGTGTGTGTATCACACACTGAGAAAAAGGATTAGTTTCGACAACTAAAGATATTTAGTTCCCGAATTTTGACAATATTTGGGAACTGTTACCAAGGATTGGGAACTATTACCATCGATTTGTAATTATAACTAAATATATTAAAGCTTCTAATATTCGTCTAGGTTGTAACAAATCGTTAATTTAGTTGAAGGGTTTGGTTAATACTAATAAATATTTCTTTGAAGCATATTTCTACAAATTCCATTCAACTTAACGTATGGTTCATAAAAGGATGTTATTAAGCTCTGCTAATGCAGATAAGCTTTCTTTCAACACGTGGTTTAGTCATAGTTACCAAATCTTAGTTGAGGCAACCACGATTTGGTTTGAGAGTGGAACATATTCATGCTTGTGAGCCACCCCTAAAGAATGCTGAGCGCTCTCTGAGCACATACGAAGAGCGCCAGCTGGGCAATGCACACAGTCCCACTTATTGAATCGTTTGAATGTGCTAGTATGCCGACCATTGCATTGTGCGTGGAAATCATTGCACCGCTACCGCTGTTCGTATATGGGTGAAACACGCATGTGGTCCCAGAGCGCTCAGTAAGCTATGGCATGTCGATCGCTGCGCCATGTGTGCTATGACATGCCCATACTTGTTTGTCTCAGTTTCAGTTTTGCTATCATCGCCATTTTTTTCGGAAGCATTTCTTATCACGAAATTAATACCCATTATGTGTGTGCAGGTGTGCTACGACCCTGCATACATATATTAATTAAAGTGTGTTTTAAATTTTTACTATGGTGTATACATATATGCTACAAGGATGTATGTACATATGTATGTAGTGTGAACTGTAACGCAGCTAATGTGGAAGACCAAAGAATATATTTGAACCATATATATCAACGGTGGGCAATCGCGGCTTTTTGCTTAGCAAAATGCGGCTCTTTTTATTTTCTTTTTGCTTAGAACATTTTGGCTCTTTTCACTTTTTAACATAACCCGCAATTGGAGAATGAAAATTGGCTTTCTGACTTAGGGCCAGTGTCTCAGTGCACGGCCGTGGTTTAAACTAAGTTTAAACGCCAGACATGGATAGTTTTAACCAAGATCAGCCAATCAAATGGCAGCCAGCTGTTCAATTTAAACTTAGTTTACTTAATCTAAGTTTAAGTGATTTGTCGCAAATTATTTAATGTTTTAAGCTAAACTAATCTTTTTACTCATGATCCAAGAAAAAAATAATATTTCATCATTTTCCATTTTGCAAAAAGATTTGCCGATTTGAAATTATTTAAATGTATGTTTGCATACCCATAAAAGCTCTTTTTTATGTAACACAATTGAAGATATTGTAAATATCCGAAATACTCCTTTTTAAGAAAAGCGAAGAAAAGTTGGAGTTTTTGGAATTAGAAGAAGATAAGGCACTGGAAATGCAACACCAAGCTTTGCCATTGCTTGAGTTCCGACAAGTACCAGATGAAAAATATCCGCTGTTGAAAACAGCTGCGTGCTGTATATTTTAAATTTTTGGTACAACGTATAACTTTGTCTCTTTGTACTCTACGATGAAATTTGTAAAACCAAAATACTGCTCACAGTCTATTGCATTCACGTGCCTGTTAAATATTGAAAGTTATCAAAAACTATCAGCTTTTTCTTCCAATTTAGCGGAAATTGAGAGAGAAAAGTGACATTTTATTTTGAGGAGAAACTGTCAGTTTCTGCTAGAAAATTTTTGCCAACCGCAATTTGCCTACAAGAAAACAACTGATCAAAAACAGCTGGTTGGAATTTACGCAAATCCCTGAATTGAATTTGATGGTTTGGAAGTTAAAATAGTAAAATGCGACTAATTAGACTTGTAAGAAGTAAGTAATTATTCCTTTAGTCAGAGAACTGAAGAGAATAAGACTTCGGGATTTGTTTTCTTACGTTTTCAATTTTAAACTTTTGAATGCAAACAACACTTCTTTAAGCTGTTCGTCTAACTTGCAAGTGTCTGCAGAGTTTCTGTTCGCGTGCTATTTTGGATATTTATTCCTGTGAGAGAACAGATGACATTTCGTTGGAATTTAACAGAACTGTTACGAACGGCTTTAACTGACGTAAAAGAAGTTTGCAAAATTTGGCGGAAGAGATCTTTTGAATTTTCTTTAACATCTACATATATTACGTAGATTCGAATAATATTAAATTAATGTTTTTCATTTCTAATAATAATTTTATTTAAAAATTAAACTTTTGTTATTGTTTTTTTTTTGTGGCTCTTTGTAGCATTTAGAATTTACATGTGGCTCTTTTCGGCCTCGGCCTTGCCCACCCCTGTATATGGTATATAGAGTGACATTAAACAAATTACTAACGATACAACTAGGCATTTTTTTAGCTCTCTGCTCCAGCTCCGCTCCAAAGCCCTGTCCCAGTATAAATTGAAAATGCCCTGTCGAAATCGTTTATTTAGAAGCGCCTATAGTTTTGCCTACTGGGTCCTTACTACATATGTATATTGTACAATAGGATAAATCCCGTTAGAAAGTACCAAGCCCCACGCTACCAGTCAATGGCCGTGGGCACAAAACCGGCAACTAACAGTAGCCAAAAACGATTAATTTAACAAGCTGTTGGCAAGATACAATTAAAAAAAAAACCGGCTAAAATATGTATAACAACACGAGAACACCAAATTTACAAAACTGAATAATGCAATCGATAAACCGGCTATATAATTGTTTCCCAACACGAAAGACATAGTACATATGTAAGCGCATATATGCATGTATATACATACGCTAGTGCATACATAACATACATATGTGTATGTTACATACATATTATTATACAAATCTTAATTAAAGCGCGAAATCATAAAAAGAAAAGCTATAGAATAAATCCGAAAGCAAGCGAAAAACATTTGGAAAGTAATATGTACATACCTATCTACGTTTGTAGAAGAATAATAAATACTTATGTATGTACAGTATCGGTCATATCAAGAGCACGCCATTTCAAAGTGATATTGTGTGCCACTTATGTTTATTTATTTATTTTTAAGAATTTTCAATTAAAATTTAGTTCATTCTCAGACAAACCCCATATATACCCAAGTTTAACAATTTGTAGAAAACTTCAAAAAAGTGCAACAAAATTTCACCTAAATTTCAAACTTTTTTCTCGGAAGTGTTAGAATTTTTTTGAGTACACTGTTTTTTAGTCTGATAATGTGCAAATTTCAAGTGGATACGAATTACCGTTAATTTTTTAGATTTTTTTTTGTCGCATTGGCGTCCATATAATGAATAAACTAAATTCATTTGTATATGGAAGAAAACCGCAACACCTTTGGCGAAAAAAATTCTAAAAAATCAACGGTAACCTTTAGCCACTTGAAACTTGCACATTATCAGACTAAAATTGATTGGGCTATAAAACTGTGTATTCAGAAAAATTCTAACACTTCCGAGAAAAAAGTTTGAAATTTATATGAAAGTTTGTTGCACTTTTTTGTAGTATTCTACAAATTGTTAAACTTGGGTTTATATGGGTTTTGTTAGAGAAAGAGCTATATTTTAATTGAAAATTCTTAAAAATAAATAAATAAACATAAGTGGCACACAATATCACTTTGAAATGGCGTGGTATAGATATGACCGATACTGTATGTAGTTAATGCCAGTCAAAATGGCTCACTCCAATACATATGTACATATACTCGTATAATTTTTATAAATATAAAACAGGCACAGATGTACATACACATGTATTTATGTATGTATGTATGTTTGTACCACCAATGTATAGCCATCGTCCGCTTGACATCAAGTTCAATAAAAATTGTTTGTTTATTTGCTGCTTGAAGATTCTAAACTTTTATAGTTTTCAATTTTATGGTCACAACTCAAACACACACTCCCAAGCACACGTACAAAACGTTCACTTTAAAATAGCAACTGGATTAGAGAAATCAAAATTTAATAACCAAATATGAAAAGCTATCAATAAAAAAAATATTGATGATAAACTCATAAAAAGTGGAAGCTAAATAAAACAGAATAGATTGAGTTGAATTGGTTTGAGTTAAAAACAAATCGAATGGGAGGAAAGGGTGTCGCGAGAAAGCCAAAGAGGCAGGCATTATGGAGGTTAACACAGGAAAACACTTGAAGCAAATTAATGACAAGCAAGTGTGGCATAGCAAAGCGTATACATATGTACATGATGACATGTATACATGACGTATGTACAATAGCTGCATTTTTTTGTAAGCGATCGACAAAAGAACGCTCAACTCGGGTAAAATTTCCTTTTAGCTACTTAAGCAAACCCTGTTGGTAGCTGGCAAGAAAATGTGATTAGTTTAACGGGATTTAGATACAAAAACCAATTTAAATGAGTAATTATGCGAGGTATTTGCGTAATATATATACTCTTTTAAAATATAAGTCACAAAAATTTCCATCCCCACTTTCCCATTAACAATTCACAATAGAGCAGTTTTTCACTTGCCAACACTAGCCTTCAGGTCGCGTATTTTTTAACCGACCTGGCTAAACTCGGATAAATAGCCGAGCTTGTGTTGTTGCTTTGCGAGTATTTCGTCATTTAATCGAGTGTTCTTTTGTAGCTCGGTTGCAAAAGAATGCACCTAATATGTACTTTGCAAAAAATTGTACGACTAACCTCTAAAGAGAGTATTCCGAGATAAGTCTCAATCAGGTACAGTTGGGCATTAATTATTTGCAACCAATCTCATACGGGTGTTATTGGAGATGAATTAGTCTCGACTCAACCCTTACGGAAACAATTGGAGATCAATTAGTCCCCGACTCATCTCCAACGGGTAAAATTAACGATTGAATGATATATACGGACTTAGTCAATGAAATTTCATGTGCGGCGTTTATATTTTTTAAAAGTGACTAGTCGCTTTTTATACTTGTTCCGGTTAAAGGGGAACAATTAGTCACTTCATAGGACATGCTCGAACCAAAGCGAACAGTTCATTCCATATAAAGAGATCAAAAGTGGTATGTATTAGTCGCATGTTCTTTTGCGATTGCTCCTGGAGTCATCCGGGATTAGTCGCATTTTTTGCAGGGGACTTACATATTATACATAAAAATACATGTATGAATACATATATATGGCAGACTATAAACTGCAGTATTTAATTTCGATTTTGAAATAAATGTTTTCTGTTCCCGTGTTTGTTGGCTTGCTGATCTGTTTTTAGCTAAGCGCTGACACTTAAAGAGACGCACACAAATTTTGTATAGCTAGTCCCATTTTGAGTGGTGAATTATTGTATTCATACGTACACATGCGTAAGAGCTTCCTAGTTATAACAGATTGGGACCTATTTTTATGGAGGATATGAACATATGATAAATTTATAGATATACAGACCTAACACTGTTTCCGAAGAACTCCCGCGAAAAATGCTATCAGCGTTATTATTTGGTGCTAGCAATTGAAAGAAAACTCCGATTTTTTTAATTAATTGCACAGTCCGATGTGGAAATTGCATATTAGATAAGGCTAGTCACTTCTAAATCTGAAGGCAGAATTTGCTTTAATAAATATATGCGGGTTTGGCCTGTTATCCAGGTTACTTAGCATAGCGACGGTTTTGTTTTTCTAAAATCTATACTAAGTATTTTAATCATTTATCTTTTGTACTTTGACAGGCCGTTGAGTTTGCTGGAATATCTTATTTAAGAACCGATAAATTTCATTTGGAAAATGTCAAACTACTACGGGTATTGTTCAAGGGCAATAAGCAATCAAATGATATTGGAGCCAACCTAATGGCATGTGAAAATGAAAGAGATATGCATATCGCACATTTGCTGCAAAAACATCAAAAACTCGAGAAAAACGGCTGTAAAGTTTTGCATTTACATGCATATACTCCCAAAGTAAAAATTGATACCTTCTTTGTTATAGTAAGCTACTGATAATCTCTACATCTATGAACTTTTTACTTAACTCGTTTTTTCCTTTGGATGCAAATGTGCGGTATGTACTTTGTGTTAGGAAGCCCTTGTAAAGTATCACAATATCTAATATTCTAAATGTTCAAACCAAAGGTTTGTTAATGTCCATATTTGAATTTTTCATATATGAAATTAGCGAATAATACATTTTAATTTGACTTTTCAAACAGGTGGTAACCCACTTCCAAACATTTCCAAACTACAAACTTTTTAAGCGTCTCTCGCCTGACACCCATATTGTAGTACGTATTTCGAACAAATAGTTCCCTTACTCTAATCTGAATTTGATATTTTAAGCAGGTGGCAGCCCTCCTCCATGAGTACGGAATGGACTATATATTTGTATCTCCATACCAAGTTCGACAACTCTACTACAGATGCTCGCTGAGATATGCAGTATGAAAAATTCCGTCTGGGAAGTGCCACGCTAAATTTCATATTGACGAGTTGTTTTTTTAGTGTCACTTCCTTCTCTTGTCGAAAAAAAACGCTGAAGCATTCTTATTGCATTTATTTCAATCAATGGAGTTCCAGACTCGTTATATAAAATAAGTGAAGTACTTGAACAATATTAGCCTTAAAACGTTTATTTAGGCGAAAAAGTACCGAAATTACTTATTTTTTCATTGTCACTCGAGAAAAAATAATAATTGATTTTTTTTAATACTTTGTGAAGTTTTCAAATATAATAATCATATTAGAGGCAATGGTCGTTGGCATCAAATACAACATATCTGCCCAGTTTCAAGAGTTTACCACGAAATTAAAATAATAGCAGGATTTTTTCGATTTTTAATCTTCTTGCCAAAAACGAACGAATCTAGTGTGTCACCAAACGAAAAAAATACATTG
>NW_016170328.1:0-231 GCF_001687245.7 Rhagoletis zephyria
ACGCACATTGCATAAATTAAAGTCACCTAAAACACATAAGTGACTGTCGTCAAGTTTGTTCAAAACTAGAAAGTTAATATTATCAGCATGCGCTTGATAAAGGTCATCCTTACTATTTGGTGGAATGTAGGAAGCCATGATGAACAAGGAATCGTTGAACGACGAGCCAGTGACACATACACAGATCTGATCAAGAAGCGAATTATCATTATCAAGCGCAACTAAATACGA
>NW_016170328.1:14471-15676 GCF_001687245.7 Rhagoletis zephyria
CAGATTTTCGTGCCAGTTGAGGGCACAAAAATTGTTGCCCATTATGACAAAATTTCCTTGCTGGAAATTTTTTGAGGTTGCCCGATCAGAGCCAAACGTTTTTCCCAATTGGGCTCTAATTTTGACCAAATTGGGGCCCAATTAGCGATTTGCCCAATCTACCGAAGATTTCCCCAACCAGTGCACACAATTTGCTCAAAGTGAACATGCATACGCAATTAAAACATTTTTATCAATAAAATCACACATGCACACATCAAAATTCCCTACGAAGAAAAATATTTTTTAATTATTTTCTTCAAAAATTTTCCACATACAAATTTTTTGATAAAAAAAAATAGTTTTTGAAAAATCACAATGGAGTATTGCGCAATATTTAAGTATAGTGTTATGGGGTGCACTCTACATTAATTTGAGTCATGAATTTTTTTTTACACCGAAGTTCAGTAAAATGAGTACATTGCCAATTTACAAATTTTTTAAACTTTTTTAGAATTTTTTTGAATATGCAGTTTTATAGCCCATTAAATTTTAGTATAATAAAGTGGAAGTTTTAAGGGATTGCAAAACTGCCGTAATTTTTTTTTTAATTTTCTTTGGAAACCGTTTTAGGCATTTTCATCGATAAGGAAAAAGTGCAAGAAGCCGTGAGCATAAACTATATTAAAAATCAACGCAATTTTGCAGTAGCTTAACACTTGCACTTTATTATACTCAAATTTAATGGGCTACAAAATTGCGTACTCAAAAAAATTCTAAACAAAATTTTTAACTTTTTTAAAATTTGTAATGTACTAATTTTACTCAACTTCGGTGTAAAAAAAATTCATAACTCAAGATATTTTAGAGTGCACCCCATAACATTATACTTAAATATTGCGCAATACTCAGAGCTACCATTGTGATATTTTCTAATTTTTTTTGAGATAGCATATTTTCAAAAACTAATTTTTTTTTATCAAAAAATCTGTATGTGGAAAATTTTTCAAGAAAAAAATTAAAAAATATTTTTTTTCGTAGGGAATTTTGATGTGTGTATGTGTGATTTTATCGATAAAAACGTTTTAATAGCGTATGCATATTCACTTTGAGAAAATTGTGAGCACTGGTTGGGGAAATTTTCGGTAGATTGGGCAAATCGCTAATTGGGCCCCAATTGGGTCAAAATTAGAGCCCAATTGGGAAAAACTTTTGGCTCTGATCGG
>NW_016170328.1:15855-15953 GCF_001687245.7 Rhagoletis zephyria
TCGATTCAGTAGATCAATATCTGCAATGTAAAAAAAATCGTTAAAATCCTTGCTTTTTTGCGGGCTTGTTTACTTTAAATAGATTTTTGCTTGGCGGG
>NW_016170329.1:0-15952 GCF_001687245.7 Rhagoletis zephyria
ATGTAACTCATTACCAAACTCATTTGCAGCATTTAACGTATTCATCACGACAACGCCAAGACACCAATAGCATAGCATAGCAAAAGATAGCAAAAAAGTAAAAGCAAAAAACAACAACAACAACACACACACAAAATTAAGCCAAGAATGTAGAATAAAAAGCCCCCAAGTCGGCAAGCGTGTGTAAGCGCCAAAACGCCGCACGAAGACAAAAAGACAAGAGGTCTGAAGTTGGCGACGGACCTAATACTGCTACGGACTTGGCATGCAAAGAGCGCACGACTTGCCAAATCACTTTCACCTTAATAACGAACCGTCAAGCACAAATTCATAAATGAACAGGGATTCAACTCAAATTTACAACATAATAGCATAAGGATACATAGCCCCAACCCCAGACCAAAATGAAAGCCGGAGGGAAGGACCGAGAAGCGTGGCATACGGGATGTTACGGATAAAGGAAATGAGCGGAAGCGAGTAATTGAGAATGGCAGACGGCGAGCAGCACCGTACTATGGACAATGAAAGATGAATGGAAGGTGAATCGGGGGAGGAGTAGACGCACGAACACGAACGCACAAAGAGACAGACAGTTGGACAGATTGGATGGTGGAAGCAGCAGGAAATAATGAAAGGGACAACGATGGCACGCACAAGCAACCAACATACACACCCAAACACATACGTAGTATATGTACATATGTACATTGAGTGGGCAGACAGATTTAGCATATGGTCGATTGTGTTACTATGCGGTTGTATGAGCCAGCTATTCTGCTCGAGTACATAATTGTCGTAAGACTCTAAGCATGCATGTGTAGACATTTATGTGCGGATGAGTGTGCGCGGATGTGTGTGTGTGTGTGAATGTTGAGTGCCCACAGCAGTAAGACACACTTAATAAGCGACACTATAAGCAGCTAGCTGGCCAAGCGTCTGGATGCTGCAGCAATTTATGAACACAAACGGAAGGCAGTGCGCCTTTGTACACACATACATAATCCTACATACCTCCACATATAAATGCACGCTTACTTAACTTTTAATGCTATTGCTATTCTTCGCAATACACTTGTCGACCAGTTGTTGTTTTTGTTTGTGTTTGTGTACTTAAATGTGTCTTGCTTTGTGGCTGGCTGCATGCCTGCCTGTTTGTTTATTTGTTTATTTCCATATAATGATATATAGACATATACACACATGCATGTATGTAGGTATGTGTGTATGTGTGCGTGCGCGTTGACAGCATAAAAGACCTTTTCCAGTTGATGTTTATTTTGTGTTTAGCTCTATTTTATGTAAATTGCAAGATTAAGTCCTGATTTAGGTTGAGTTACAATTGGCTTATGGCATATTAGCGTCATAATATTACACGCCTGAATGTCTGGATGTCAAAATGCCACAATGCCTGAAAAGAATCGGTGAGACTCAGCGTTGGTTTGGTTGGTCGGCATGGGTCAACGATGCGTATACGTAACATTAAATTCCATTGTGCTAAGTGTCGCACGCGCCACATTGTTGTTGTTGTTTTCGTGTAATTGGCATATACTCATCATACAAATTATAGCAGCACAGATTTAAATGTTTACTGTTATGACTTCATAATTCCAATCTCAGTGGGTTAATGCCGTAATTTGTATTAAAAAAAAGTAAAAAATAAATGAAAATTGTATTCTTTATTTTTCCTATTTTTTTATTATTAGCACGTGGTAAATCACACATAATAGGCATTAACTTTTCGTTGAGTTTTCGATTTAAATTTTAAAATAATGTCTAAGTAAATGGCAAATATTATTCATCTTAACGGTTGCAATGGGAAAGTGCTTTGACAAGCAATTTATATGCCCATCCATGAAGAATCAAATCATGGAGAAACATGTCTGTCTATTAGCGAATGCAAACTTTCATGAAAAAATCTTAACCAAGTATTTCAAAACCCTTTAAAGTGCATTGGCGGCTAAAAAAAATTGCGTTCCGACACTCGTGAACTAATGCACTATACCACAAATAAGAGGCAATTGCGCAAACCACTGGTTTTGTTTTAAATATTGCCTTGAGCTGATTCGTATTTTTATTATTTGGCGCTACAATCGTATTCAAGTTTGGGCCGAGACCGAAACCGTTGCCAATTTTTTCTGCCTTTTGAAAATTATCGCAAATGGAATTGAAGGATCTTTTTACCGGATCATCAAAATCATTGTGAACCAAAGTTGCGTGATTTAAAATCATTTTTGATTTCAAAACCGCTTTTAATTGAGACATCTATCGGAATTGTGAATTGATTCAGGGACCAAATAAAAAATCTGTTTTACTTGTGACTTGATTTGTCGGAAAAATAAAAAATGAAATTTATTTTTTATTTCATTTTCGATTCATCAACCAAATAAAAAATAAGTCTTATTAATAATTTGCTTTTTATTATAAAAAAAAACTAGAAAATCGTACTTGCTTTACATATAAAATTATCTTTTAGTTGGAAAATCACGAGTAAGATTGATTATCCCGACGCACCAAAACATTATATAAATTTTTTATTGAGTCGAAGAATCAAATCGAATATATGCACATAAATTTTAATCGTGATTTGATTCTTCTTCTTCTTATTTGGCACTGTAACCGCCTAAGCAATTGTGGCAGAATTCAACAAAGCACGTCAATCGTTTCCTTCTGTGACGCTGATTGGAAATGGCCAGTGAAGCCAAGTCCTTTTGCACCTGGTCTTTCCATCGCAGTGGGGGCCTCCCTCTTGTTCTGCTATCACTGGCGGGTTCCCAGTTGAATACTTTAGCGTTGTAGCATCGGTCTTCATTTGCACGACATGGCCAAGCCAGCGGAGCCGCTGTACAGCTCATCGTTTCATCGTCTGCGATGAAATATCGTATCGGGACAGCACTCATTGTACGCTTCAACCACTCATAAAAGAGATCGTTGGACGCATCGTCCTTCTCTGCCATTGGGGCATGAGCGCAAATGAGCGAGATGTTGACGAATCTTGCTTTGATGCAGACTGTGGCTAGTCATTCTGCCACCAAAGTGAACGCTGGTACTCGGCGACGGTCTCTCTCCACCAAGAATCCAACACCTAATTTCCGCTCCTTTACATGGCAACTGTAGAAGACGTCGCGAGGCTTCACGCTTGCCTTGCCCCGTCCTTCGAATTTCTTGGATGGCGGTGATGTCAACCTTTGTCTTGCCGAGAATATTAGCCAGCGAGGCAGAGGCACCTTCCCTGACATTATAGTCTTTTATACGTTTTCCGTGGTCGTCTGTATTTTTCATTGGGCGGTGTTTTTAACATAGCGGGACTCAAAGCCTACGCCCGCGAAGTTCTAAGCTACATGTGGTCACTATCCAGAGGATATGTGAAAAAACCAAGACGTATAGAATTGGGATTCGATTCGTACACACAACAATCACTTCTGGCCACTTCCAAGTGAGTGGCAGTCAAAAGCTTTTCCCACTTACGTGGACTTCTTCGCACGGAACCATCCTGCAGAAAATATCATTTGCAAAGGTTTAAAAGTTACTCATTGTTTGACAATGTCGAATATGCCACCGAAATTGGTTCATCATTGCAGCATTTCAAATGTCAAATTTATTCCCATTAGCTGCAAAATAAGTTGTAATCCACTGAAATTTTTCTATTTAACTTTTCACATAAAAATCATAAAAATCTATGCTAGGCAAGCAAAAATAGTCTTAGCTTCAAGGCCCATCACCACAGCAAACAGCAAGCAACAAGGCTCCAAGGAGCGTAAGCGTATAAATGAAGGAAATGAATGAAGTTAATGAAGTCTTTTTTAGGCAGCTCATCAAAAATTATGAAGGCTGAAATTTCTTTTTCTTCAACAATAAAAGCCATTG
Source organism: Rhagoletis zephyria (assembly GCF_001687245.7). Taxonomy (NCBI): domain Eukaryota; kingdom Metazoa; phylum Arthropoda; class Insecta; order Diptera; family Tephritidae; genus Rhagoletis; species Rhagoletis zephyria. The sequence goes on from NW_016170329.1 coordinate 3,865, forward strand.
CTGGTCGGTGGGTCGATTGCTCTTGGTGTTGTTGTTCGTGCTGCCTTGAGTGGAAATGTGCCCTTAATGCTTTTGTTGTCCAATAGATTGAACAAAAGAAAAACGCATTAAAATTAAGATTACGAAAGCTGTTGCTGTTGTTGTTGTTGTTGTTGTTTTTCTTCATTTGGCTTTTTTAGCAGCTTCTTTTCTTTACTCTATAATTTATTTCTTTTTTTTTTTTTTGTTTGAACTTGGTACGGCTACATTGAGATCGTGAGAAGGAACAAATGGGAAAACAAAGCAAACTTACAGCCATGAAAGTGCTCTACTACTATATAAGTGCGCGTTGTTTAAATAAATTGGTTAATGAAGTAATTCATGAAGATTTTATAACACGGCCATGGGTTAATGACAGCCCCAGGGAAGCGAGCTGGAATAGTTTAAACTTTATGGTTAACCCATTACAAAGGTAACTACTTAGAAAAATTAAAGTAGAGCAGATTCGAGTGTTCGACGCCTATGTGCGCTAATGTGAAAGCGCACATTATTCTATGTAGATTTTTTCCGTTTTCATTCCATTACATTTTTATACCACACTTTTAGTAATATGAGGCACTCAATTTATGCAAGTCGCCACATCAACATAATTAAGAAAATTATATGCATAAAATTTAATGCAGTCTTTCACAGCGCAAATGGGAGTTTTTCATTATGTTTAGCTTTAGTTTTTCCCTATTGACATACTGCATACATATTGCATTACAGAAAGCTTTGTATCGTTTAGCTTTATTCAACGCTTGCATGTGAACTTTTTCTACTGTCAGTTATTGCTATTATACGAGTATAAACAGTTAATGCTCGTAGTTGGTAGTGCTAATAAATTGCATTGAAATATCAGCATGCTATTCCCAGCGTGCGGTGTCAAGCGCACTGCTGCGGCTGCGGCTTAGTAACTAATAGAAAATGGCGAATTTAAATTTCATTATTCGCATAAATTTATACACGCGAGCATTGGTAGAATTATGGGTTCATTTAAAAAAAAAAAGTCGTTGGAAGCTTAAAATTTATTAGTATTCCGTAAAATGCTTTCACATTATGGCGAATGCAAACCAAGTGTGCATAAAATATGGTACATTTTAGGGCTGGGATCAACGCACATTAAACAGTTAGCATTAAAGCAGAAACGAAAAGCTGCATGTACTGTGTCGATTGAAATTAACAAAATAAAAATTTTTGTACTACATAAAAGCTTGGCAATCCTGATGGAAAATATTTTCTGACCAAAGTTCTCAACAAGACCTTTTATTTGATATCATTTGATATATTGCGATGTTTTAGATAAATTGTGTAGAATCGAGATTAACTGGCAACCTTACACTATTATCCTATCCATTAGGTTTATAGAGAAAGCATTGTTTAAGAACCTTCTCTTGGTACCCATGAATAGTAATATTTTACCTTTTTTTCTAAACAAAAATATTAAATAAATACGTGATTAAAAATAGGCGGCAAACCTATTAAAAATATTGTTGAATTAGGGATCTTTAAAATACCTTCCATTTTTTACCGATATTATGATGTTTTAATTAATTTGTGACTAATTTCGAATAGGTGCCAACGTTATACGAGTCTTCTCGAAGATAATGCCTATTCAGATAACCTTAGAATCCAAACATTATCGGTGTACAAAATTTCATCAAAATCGTTATACCATGTCCCCACCGGCGCTAACCACGTAGTTATGGCTATTGAGTTGGTTATCCCGATAACCCACTTGATTTAGCGTAGTTTCGCCATATAAAAATGACAGCACTTAACCATTTCACTGAGATGGTCAAACGCTAACCAACTCGAAACCACGTCGAAAGTCTGATACAACCCTGTGTTTTCCCGCCATCTGTGGGTCATTAGCGTTAAAATGTAAAAAATTCGTTCCTTATTAGTGTCTGGAGTTCACTAAGATCAGATTAGATGTACTCCGGTTTTTGAAAAAATTTGAAATCTACCCCTCTACTCCGCTTGACTTAAAATCTATTCCGTTTTTTCATTCATGTTATGCCCCTCTTGGGGACGTTTTTTGAGTGTTCACCACCGGTTTCAGTAAATTTAAAAGTAGCCAAATCTCACTGTTAAAAAGTAACTCTTTCATAGCAATGCGTCAATAAATTAACTTCGTTATTTTTTGACGTTTGGCTGTACAAACTGGCGGATGCAGAACTTTACTTAAGTTGTTAAAAAATATATGTAGAATGAAATTTATATAAAGTAGAAGAGGTTTGCTTTTTAAAAAATTAAGTGTTAGATACGTTCTACTTCATAGAAAATGCTAAAAATTACCTAAATATGTAACATATTATCCTTGCATTGCTTCGCGTTCTTATTTTGCATGAATAGAAAATATTTTAGTCAAACAATTAATGTCAGAAACAAAAATAAAAAATTCAATCTAGTACGGAAAATTTGTTTTTGGTCCGATTTTTGCAGCGATTTAGTCCTGAATCGAGGTTTGGAGGTCCGAACACTGTTCTTTACATTTGTACTGTTTTATAAACCTCAAACCGCAGTGTGGACACCAATAGTTAGTGATGTGGTTAAGTTCGATTCGAGATGGTTAACTTTTTGGTGGGGACATGGTATTAGAGCCGTTTCCGAGAACCTTATGTAATAATGGGCGCGTTTATAAGTCGTAGCTGTTGCGTAACCGTTGGCTGTTTGTCTTAGAAACGCTCAGTTGAGTAGTTACGCTCAGCCCAACAGTTGGCAACTTTCCGCCATTTTTTCCAGCGGCAAATTTTTACGCTACCTGAACTCAACGTGTTGGGCTTAGCCTAAACAGCTGATCGAAAAGACTTACGTCGCTTATATTAAATTTAACGCCGCCTTATTATGTGGCAGTTGCAAACAAATTTATTATATTTTGTATTACTGACGTGATAGAGTAATTAAAATATTTTATAATAATACTACGTTTTTAAATATATCTTTTTAAGATGTTGGCTATATAATTTTACACTATTTAATTCATTGTATCATTGAACGACTTTTTCAACACGGCGGCCGCTCAGCGTTGAATTCTAAAGAGTATCGGCGCAACTATCTCTATATGTTGCAATATCATTTGTTTACATTTATCAGCTGTTCATTTGGCAGCATATTCATCAAGCTGTTTCTAAGACGTTATTGTTGGGTCCAACATTTGCCAGCAGTTTCGTAGCAGATGAGCTAAACAGCTACGTCTTATGAACGCAACCAATGTATTCAAATGTCTGAGCAAACCCTTTTCAGCCCTTTAAAAAACAAAAACAAATATGCCCCTTGAAATATGCAAAAAGAATTTTTATACAGAAACTGATTCACACATGATGGCCACATATGAGTCAACTGCTGGCCATACGGCTCCCTCTTCAAATTATTCATGATCAGCATCCTCGAGCACATGCTTACTCCTTTCTATTCAAAATATTTCAAACCACATCCTTTGCTGCCAGATATCTTTACTGAGAAGTTCTTTTGATGTAAAACTTCTTTAGCGGCGGTTGGTTGGTTGGGAGTAAATTGGCAAATTCAATGAAAATTGCACACGGAAATGGTTGGGAAGTGCTTCTTGAATGTATGTCATTAATTTAACAAACACCTGCTAATAAAAGGTTAAAGAATAACACTTAGAAAAAGACCAATACAATAATGAAAATGAAGGTACATAGATAAAGAAAAGGACAAAGGCAAAGGTAAAACTAAAAACAAAAACAAAGACGCGTAAATATAAATGCAAAAATGAATACTAGAGTATGTAAATTTAAATACTATACTCATGTGTATAGGGGCAATGGTGAAGGGAAATATATAGAAGAGGCGAGGATGAATATACCGAAAAAAGTAAAGATGCAGATAGAGGAAGAAAGATTAAAATAAAGGTAATTATAACGAAAAAGATATAGATAGAAACACAGACTCAATCTGGGAACTATTTCGGCATTTTCGGCATTCTCGGCATTCTCGGGTTTTTGGCGATATAATAACCGATATTTTTATCAATTGTTTTATCGATTTTGATGTCGATATTTTTATAAATTTCGTTGTCGATGTTTTTATAGATTTCGATTTTGTTATTAATTTTGATATCGATAATTTGATCGAATTTTCTATCGATGTGTTATCGTTATTTTTAATCTATTTTGGTATCAATATTTTGTATAGATTTTTTATCGATATTTTTAGAGATTTCGATTTTGTTATTCATTTTGATATCGATAATTTGATCGACTTTGCTATCGATATTGTTATCGATATTATTAATCTATTTTGTTAGCAAAATTTGTTATCGATATTTTTTATCGATTTGGGCACCGATATTTTTATCGATTTGATTATCGATATTTTAAGCGATTTTGTCATTATATATGTCTCATTGACTTTGTTGTCGATATTGTTATCGATTTTGTTATCGATATTTTATGGATTTTGATATCGATATGGTTTTCGATATTGTTGTCGATATTTTTATGGATTGCGTTATCGCTATTTGTATTTATTTGGATATCGATATGGTTATCGATATTTTAATAGATATTGTTATCGATATTTTTGTCTACTTTTTTATCGATCTTTTATCGATATTTTTATTTATTTTGATATCCAAATTTTTATCGACGTGGTTATCCCTATTTTTATCGATTTTGCTATCTACATTTTTTTGAGTTTGTTATCGATAACTTTATCTGTTTTGTTATCGATGTTTTTATGGCTCTTACTATCGATTTTGTTATCAATGCGCATGATGTGACATCATATGACAGAACATCACATGATATGACATCATTTGGGATGACATGACATTCTATCACGCCACTTCACATTATATCACATGGCATCTTATCACGTCATCGCACCACACATCATCTAGAAGAATATGTAGATAAGGAAAAGCACAAGAGCAAAGATATAAAGATAAAAACAAAGATATAAGCTAGATATGTAACGTAAGTTTCACTTCTCCAGTGTGGCCCAGGCGCCCTAACTTTTTGTATGAAGTTTTATTTTGTTGTAATTATCTTCGTTTGAAGATTGTTCTGATTGTTTATGAAAAGTATCTTCATTTTGAAGATAAATCTTCCCTTCTGGCAACGCTGATTTCTAGCCCTGTGTTCAGCACTCTTCTTGTTTTTGCGCACGTATGTATGTGTTTGTAAAATGATGACGAAGTGATTTTGTATGAAAACGTAATCAAATAAAAATACTTAGAAGATATGAACCAATATTTCCTCTATTTTAAACAAAAGGATATAACTTGAATCATTCGAGCGGTTTTCAAGCAATTTTAGTAATAAAAAATTGGCTACCTTCTTCAAAAAGTTTTTGGGAAGCTCTAAAAATTACAACTACAATATTTGAGTAGGGTATCCACACCGATCCGCATTCGTATTCTACATTAAAAAAAAAGCATTTAAATCTCAGATTTTCTTAAGCTTACCGAAATTCAACCAACGACCATTCTTAAATTCTTCTTAAATTGTAACATGAATAACAAAAAGGAAACAGTTATAGTAAAAACTTATATGGAAAAATAAAAAAGCAAAACAGCAAACCGCAACAAATTTTCTAAATAGTGCACAGGAATGTGCAAACTCAGGCATAAATCAAGCAACAAAAACAGCACAGTGAGGCAAGAAAAACGAAACAATAAACACACAGATACTAGAAGGCAAAAATCGAGAGCATCCAAAAACAACCCAGGCTACGCAAATGCTTTGTTTTTAAGAAAACAATTATTTCAGCATAATTGGCTTTAATTGCTGAAAGCGTCGGCAGGGCACAACGACTTTGTAAACGGACATTATCAGAGCGCAGCTATTGAGAGGAGGAAAAGAAAATCATCAAAACAACAATAATACGGGTAGTAAAAATAGCAAGCAAACCAACGCGTTTAACTAAAGTGACGGAATAAATTGGCGAAACGTTCGCCGTAATGTTTTTGCCTTCACCAACTTGTAACATCGTGAGCAGGCAACTGAGTGATTTGTTTAAAAGCATTTAAGTATGTGCATTTGAACATATATACTATACCAGCTTTTTTCGCCGATCAACCTGCTTGATATTTCCCTGCGAAAATCGTTGGACCATGTGGTCCATTTGTGCCACATTGCGCCTTCGTAATATTGTGGCGGACCCAATCTCTAGTTTTAACTATCGTAAACCCTAAACGATGTTTATTGGGCTGTGTTGCCAATAGGTATGTAGGTATTACATATAAAAATCCCTTGGAATAGTTTTGTGCTACTCTGATGTAATGCAAAGCTGGATCATACGGTCCCACCCTAGAATATCGCAATGTTAATTGGACAAAATTTTGTATATGCATATCGGTTAGTTTTGGAGTACTCCTTTATTCTTAGGGGAGTACTCCTTACATGCGTGCATGGAGTATTAGCGATTTTTGCGGTTGGTTGAACGTTATTAGGGTGAGGTTCATTATATGAATAGCAGGTTCTGTATGTATCCCCCTATAAAAGGCTTACAACTATGTACCTACGAGGTTGGTTTATTCGCTTTGAAGGATTACGACTCGCTTTCGAATAAGATGTTTTAGGCAATTTACTTATTGATACTTACTTAAGGCGGCATACGATCAAAGATACCATGAGTGCAAAGAAGCATCGATCTTTTAAAAACCTGGATGTTTTTTGTCTGTTTCGAATCTAAAAACATCGATTCATCGATGTTGTTTATAGCGATCTTTTACATCCACTTTTATCCGAAGCCCTCCATTTCGAAATGCTCTGCCACACTGTCATGATTCATGAATGAATGCATGAACCTACTATTCACTGGCTTGCTCATGTATTTTGATGTTAAAACACTGATATTTGAGTTCTTTGGTGGAATGTAAGCTTGCAAATAAGGAAATTCGTCAGGGAATAGGAGTATTTATAAAGAAATTTTAATTTCGCAGCTAGCAGCAATTTCTAATTTTGATGATCAAACCTGACGTTATGACGTCTGTTTAGCTGATCCATCTAGACTAAATCGAGGCAGCAAATGTTCGTCGTATTAGTTCAAGAAGTGTTGGAAGCCATCATAAAATAACTGTCAAAAAAGTTCTCAAATGCTTTGTATCATCCATTTATGTTAGTTTTAAAAACCTGTGGAAGCTTCTAAAAATAACGTTTAAAGTTTCATTTAAATAGAAATTAGATCATACCGCTATTAAACCGAGCAGACTGAGACATCAGACCGTCATCATCGTGCCACTAAATGAATGAGTTTATAGTCCTAGAGAAAATGAGATATCGGTTAGCTTATTATTTAAATTTATTTTAAGTTTTTGAAAGAGTTGATTATCCTGAAAAAAAAATTTTCGCTTTAAAGGTTTCTTGAGCAGCGTATTAATTGCAGCAGCTGGCAACTCCCTTCAAAAAATATCCTCCATGTACGTTCTCTATTACTGGCTTTCCTTCTGAAAAATCTTCATCCAACAGGAAAGAGCAGCCCACAAATAGTATACCCACTCACTCAACCATTCACTTCACACCTTCTGAAAATCTTTTTTCTTTTTTATTTAAGTACATTTTCCTCCCACTCTCTTGCTTAATTACTCAAACTTTTGCTTTCTTAAAGATCGTATGTATGTATGTGCGTATGTACGTTCTGCCAAGCTCATTAAAAAAAAAGGATTTTTATGAAGTTTTACCTTTTTGTTCTACAATACTTTGGAGGTCAATTTCAGTCGCTACTGATTCATAAGTTATTAGGCAACTTAGTTTTTGTTGCGTGAAGCAAATCTTTTAGCGCGAAACTTTTTTGGGTTAATTACTGTTACTTTTACTAACTCTTTCGCACTAAGTTTTGTATGGCAATTTCTTGAAGTCTTTAAACTTTTTTTGGAAAGTAGACAAACTTTAAAACTTAAAAGTATGCAAATATCGGTATTCCTCGGCAATAATGGCACAACTCAAAATTTAATAAGCAAAACCATTCCTACTGTTAAGTGTCTCAAGTCACTAATCCTTGATTTATCGATATCTAATACTTAATACTTACTTTCGTAATCCTTACTACTTACTTAATTAAGAATTACACATGGATTAGACAAGGATTTGAGGAATGAGACAGTTAACAGTAGGAAGGGATTTTTTGAATTTTTAGTTATGTCGGTTATCGATATGTAAGTGCATATAAAAATCTGTATTTAATTTGGTTAATTAACAAAGAAAATATTGCCATCAAATCAAAAACGTTTTTTGCTTTCCAAATTGCAAATCATTAAAGTTTATCACGGTACTCATGTTACTCATACGCCCTGTGGTAAAAAAAGATTTAATGTTTTTTTTTTTGGGCACTATAATTTTTTTATTAAAAATGCCGGACGACAAAATCTTGCAATACTTTTTGCTAACATTGTTTATATTTAATGTAGCGATTAGTTAAATTTTTACTCGTCCTCCTCCAAACGGCTTTTGGTTTTTGGTGAGAAACTTTTCGATGGTACATAAGCTCGGCGACTTGCCTTTCTCAGCTTAATGTTAAATCAGTATTTTCATAAATAATATTACAATACAAAGATATATTCTTGAAAGATCATACGTTCGAAGTATCAGTTCACCCAATTCAGGTGGTCACAGGCAAAATAACAGGATCTCCTTTCTTGGCGATTGGGAAAAGCACACTGGGATTCCAATCTTAGAGCATATATATTTATATTCATAAGACCAAATTGCGTTATTTCGAACAGCTTCACCGATTTTCTGTCGGCTCTAGCAGTATTTTCTATTGGCCACATCTCGCCTCATCTTGGTCGAGTAAAGATATTGAAGCTGGAACTGAGCCAATTTCTTTATTTAAAACTGTAGAAAATATAACCATACATATCTCAGGTATAATGTGAAAGTCAAATCCGTACTGAAGGTATGTAACTATTAGGATTTCTTGATAGACTTTTCGTTGATTTCATGAAAATTCCGACTGCAGTGAATTCAGCATTATTTTTTCTAGCATTTTTAACATACGTTCATCCTTCAACCACTGGCCGGCAATACCAACCCTTTTCAAAAATATTTACGAAATATGTAAAGATTTTTAAGCTTCTATCGTTTGTTACGCATATTAAAATATATAATTTAACTTGTTTATTAAATTTATTCGGAATTTCAAAACAGGTGGTAACCTTCTTCAAAATATAAGTAAAGAAATCAGGCCTTATTAAACTCTTCTACGACTGACAGCTTTGCATATATTTTAAAACGTGCCAAATAACTTATTACTGAAATCATCTTTAACCAGAGTGGGTGGCAACCCCATAAAAATATGTTGGGAGTAAAGCTTATTTAAACCTCTCTCCATTGGCAACCCTGTTAAAGTATTTCGTTTAATTTAGTAATTAAATTTATTTTTAATTTCAAAACAGGTGGCAAGCTTCGTTACAAATATTTTTGAAATAAAGTTTTGTTAAACTTCTCTTGTTTGATAACCGTTTTGTAATATGAATTCGATTTACTTAGTTGTATTTTAACTTTGTGAATAGGTGGCAGCCCTCTACAAAAATATTAATAGAAGTTAATAGAGATAAATTCATTAGTCTTAGTGGTGGCTCAAACAAAATCTATTATTAATGTACATAAAAGTGGTTTTTAAAATATGAATATCTTAATTTTAAATGGGTACAAAATAAAGATATCCATGAAGATTTCAAAATTTTAAAGAAATTTTCAGGCTCGCTACCAAGTTAAAAAAAATGTATTTTTTAAATCGCGTTGAATCAACACACATTTTATTTTAAACCTGATTTATTTGACATGCTTTTAAAATCCTTAAATTTTTGCAGATGTCTTCACTTACATACACACAAGATTAACCTATTTCGGCAGCCAGTTTGAAAACGCCCTATCTCAGAATTCGGTTCAAAAACGCCCTAACTTAACTAAAGATACTTTGAAAACGTCCTGAGATAGGGCGTTTTTGAATAGACAGCTAAGATACGGCGTTCTACAACCAAATTCTGAAGTAGGGCGTTCCTTAAAGTTTTCTGAGATAGGGCGTTTTCGAACTGGCTACCGGGATAGATCGATCTTCCACTCAGGTGTCGATATTTTACATGCAAAAAAAGTAAGTTATCAAGGAGATAGTATAGAACTCTTGAAAATCAGTATTTTTCGTTCGAAAATCTTCGTTTCTCCCAGGAGACTTCCAGCAATAATTTATTTTACAGTTTTTAATTCTAACGATTTTTATGGGCCCTATTGAGGTTTTTGAAGCAGCTATTAAAAATAGATAATAATAAAAAACTGTCAAGTAGACAATCGCGTATTAATGAAAATATTCTAAAGAGAAACAGAGTATTTTTTTTTTTAATGCGAGGTATAATTTTTCGGTGTAGAACAATCAGATGGTGTGAGAGAATTTAGTTTCCGACTTTACTTTTTTACCACCCTAATATATCCAAAGAATTAACTTCAAACGGCAGGCTGCAAAAATGTGGTAAGAATGAATTCGCGGTAACCGATATTTTCCAGCTGCTTACTTTCACAAAATCAGCTCCACCAATTCCAATAAAATACGTTCAGCCACTTTTAAATTTAACTTTTAATCTCATTCGAAATCTTCCTCTCCCTAACTTACTTATTTGTTAGCCATGACCGCAGCAACTTGTTGCAATACAAAAGGAATTGGAGCGTAAAAATAACTTTGTCAGTTTACTTTTTAAGTGTCCGCAATGACTGTCTTGCGCCGTCGCCCGCTAAAACTGCTCAAGCCCACATACCCACATAAACACAATGGCATTCACACTTACAAATGAACAAATTTGAGAAATTAACTAATTAGTGTGGCCAAGTTAAATTGCTGCTTATTTAGGATGCAACACTAACTTTTAACGAGCGTCACTATCTCTTATTTTCGATGCACCGCTTTTTATCTTTCGCATTCGCGCAGACTTATTTTTCCGCCGGAATTCAACTTAGCTGCTGATCTTAAAACACAGCTCGCAATTTAGAATATGCAGCGAGCTTGCTGCTAAAAAATGATGCAATATTGCAAAGAAGCTAAAACTTTTGGAGCTAAAAGAAATGATCATAAATTGCTAAAGTTTGCAAAGAAAAAAATCGAATAAGTGTATTATAAATAAAATTAAAGTTACTTATTTAAATAAACAAAAAAAAAGCTGGAAGCAGCAGAAACCGCAATGCCACAATCTGTGGAACAAAGTGCCAAGCGGATGCAGCCTTGCTAGTTTAGCGGAACAAGCTGACCTAATGGTTGAGGCTGTTTGCTGTTTGCTATTTTGTTTTTTTTTTTTTGGTGCGGATGTAAAAATTAGCCCTAAAATGCTAACGAAAAATTAGCAAGGACAACGGAAAGATACGGAATTATCAATTTAATACTCGTACGCTTCTAGTTGCAAACTTCCGCTGCTACAAACCACTAGTCAACATAGATATTTACATCAGGTTACCCATGGGCGGAACTAAAAGGGGTTATTGGTGGAAGTGGCGACTTTAACAACTCCAATTAACAATTATAGGTGCCGTTTTAAAACCACAACTGCCAAATTGGCATGAAAAATTTTATGTAAATTTTAATGTACAAATACCATACATATGAGTAAATTTAATTGGACTGGTTGATTTCAGGGAGATGTCGCGCAAAAAGATTGACAAATAATTGAGAGGGAATAATAATATGTATACATATGTATGAATGGTTGAATGATACTTAGTGATTAAATGCTAGTGAATATCTACGATGTGGTTGGAATCTCGCGCAGATATATGAATAATTTTAATATGGAAAAGCTCCCAAGTAACCCTCCTGCATTTACTTATGTAGGCAGTTTCTGTACTCAGTGCAAACACTTTAATTCATAAGTACTCGCATTTATATTTGTATGTATTTACGTTTCTCTCACTTTCGTATGTTTGTGTGTGTAAATTCGTTTACGCTCGCTTGGAAAGGGAAGCACACTTCCGTTGTGGCAGTAATTTTTCAAGCAGCACATCTGTTAGAAGTTGACCGAAATAAGCTGTTGCCGCGACCAGCAAATGCGGTCAGGGAAAAATGTAAATGGCTAACGCCATCGGAAGGACGCAGGCGACTTCGGGTGGTGAGAGTGTTATTG
>NW_016170330.1:0-907 GCF_001687245.7 Rhagoletis zephyria
AGACGATTTTTTCAGTACTTTTGCTCCTATAAAGGCAACTACAGAAGAGTTACAAAACCAAAACTTGCTTTTTGGCGACTTCATAGCAATATTTTTGGAAATGTGCTTGGCCATAAAAAAAAAGTTCCAATGCATCTGAAATTTCAAGACTTTTATTCCATTCGATTACTAAAAGGAAGAAAATGCTACTAAGTAATGCAACAGTAGCGGCAGCCTTTTATTTAGACCCCAGATTACATCGTTTATTGCTAAGTCCTGAATTTGCGCATATGAGAGTAATGGCCGTTGAGTATTTGAAAACGCTACATTTAAAAGCTAGTCCGATTTTTGCTCAGGTATTGTTTATGATTATTGTTATTTTCAATATCACCAACGCTATATTATTTTTTCATATTTTTTGCAGTCAGCACAACCCCACATCATTTCTATAACAGAAAGCGAGAGTAGTATCGAAGATACAAGTACCGACTTACTTGGTGAATTATTAAATCAAATAAGTTCACCTACATACAGCGCCTCATGCACTTCAGAAGCTTATTTGGCTATTGAAACATTCAACGAATTTACCGACACTAAAACCAATTTAGCCGACTTTTGGGAACGAAAAAACTTTTCACACATAATTTTGTATCAGCTTTCTCAAATTATTCACGCATATATATTTATTACATGCATAATTAGTATAAATGTAAATAAAAACGCGGTTCAAATAGAAATTCTAATACGACAACGGCAATTGCTTTGCATACGTACGAAGTACAATGTTCCATAACGCCGAACTACAAAATATTGACAATGTATACTTTTCCAAAACGCATCCGAAAAGTTATCGAAACGCATCGCTGGAGCAATCAGCGCATCAGAAACAAAGTTGATGCTTCGTTTGTTATTGGTTACCATCGGTGTT
>NW_016170330.1:1127-1821 GCF_001687245.7 Rhagoletis zephyria
TAAACATATGTCTATGTATGTTCCTTACGTTTCTGGGCCGTTATCGTATCCGTTAACGATTTAACTATACATTAAATTATGTGTTACACAAAAAATTTTTTGGTTGAATAAAATATTAATTCTTTTCAGAGTTCATTGTTTTTCTATACCAGTAATTATAGAAAATGTTTGCGTGTATACTTACATATTTATACTAGCAGTGCTTCTCTACACCAAATATTGAAAAACGAATGAAAAGTCCTAGAATTTTTCTATATGAAAAATTGTCATTTGTTTTATTTCAAAATTTTTGATTCTTTATTTTAAATCTTAATCCAACACATTTGGATATACAAAATTTTTTGTTTTTCCATCTTGGGTATGAATAAATAAACAATTTGGAATGCCAACTCTTGAACAGGCCACGTATAGCTACTAATTCCAGTAATCTACCACAAATATTTCAAGAGATATACCAGAAGAAAATTTTTGTTAGTTTGAGTGGTGCCACGCCCCCTTTTCCGAATTCGGGGAAACTTAACCCAAACCATCTGCATAATAGCCCGACTATGCCGTATAAATTTGGTTGAAATCTTGCACTTATTCTTTATATATAAGATGTGAGGTACCACGCCCTCTTTTCCAATACCGCCCATTTTTATCCATGAGTATGGAATTATTTGTTATACCTCTATACCAACTTCCAGTACTCTAC
>NW_016170330.1:2300-14457 GCF_001687245.7 Rhagoletis zephyria
TGGTTACCATTGGTGTTTTAGAAATGGAAAATTCAGAAAAATTTTTCATTGCTATATTGAATATTTAAAATATGCAATGTATATGGTTGCAATGTGTCACAACTCTGCATATACAAACAGTATGAATACCGCAGTATAACAACATCTTAACATTGTATTGATACGTTTTAGAAGTCAGCCTTATTTACGTTATGCATACATATCGCACATTTGCTGCAAGAGTGGCAATTCAAAATAATATAAAATCGAGTTAAGTATGCAGAAATTTGATAGCTGTATCGATTACTAGTACCTCACTAGAACAAAATATGTATTCATTTTACAATGCTAGTTTTTCATTTTTGGATCATGACACTCTTGTAGCAAATGTGCGATATGCCGTGCTCCTGCCGAAAGTGTCGCGTCAAAGCATAGAATCGCCCATTTGAAAAGTTAAGCCTATATAAAGCTAAGATGGTCTAATCTTTAAACAAAAGAAATTTTAATATTTTAACATATATGGGTTTTCGGTCATTCTCATCATAAATAGTACCGCTTACTCAATTGCTTGATTTGGTTGTTGTTTAATTGAATCGGCGGCACAAGGCTTTCATTTATTTTATTTACATCACTCTTTAACGTGCTTGGTGTACGTGGGGCGAAACACCCAAAAAATTCCAAAAAAAAAAAAACTAATTAGCTCACCCACGTAAACGCTGCGCTGCTTGCTGGGAAAACGGCACTCACTTTCGACTACGCCTGGGCCTCCGGAACGCACACAAACACTGTGTCTGCTACTGCTGCAACTCGCTGCTTACTATTTCGCGGCCACGTTAACACAAATGAAATATCAAATTAATTACACACACACGAGGACCAATTTCGCTTTGAAAAATAGTTTTATTTGATTTATTTTAATTTACAACTTTCGATCCGATCAGTTTTAGTGTCGATTAGCGATTTAATGACTTCCTTAAAGCCAGCCTACGATACACCTTCTAAAAACGAATGTGGATCGTAAGCTCGGCAGGGTTGACAACACACGCGATGTAATTTTATTATTTTGGGCAACATAAGTATTGCCATATTAGTTGTTACCACATCGCGTGGTGCCATTACACCAACCGCCTATGGGAAAGCCAACCGACGTTAGCACACCATTTGTGAAAATATTAAGATTTTTGTATTGCAATCGATAGTTCGTCGATTATTCTTTAATGTTCGTCCATTTTTAACGTTTGTTCGTTAGCCAAAAATGTATAATTAATTTTTCAATTTTCACTTTACGTAATTCCTGAAGTTAGCACCCGCAATAGATTATTTTGGGTTAATTATTATTGCAATCGATAGTTCGTCGTTTGTTCTTCATTGTTCGTCTATTTTTAACGTTTGTTCCTTAGCCAAACATTTATAATTAATTTTTTACGTTTTACGGTTCCTGCCTTTAGCACCCCAAATGTAAGAATTTCATTATTTTCATTTGTTAACTGTGATAAATCGTTTGTTCGTCGTTTTCTCATCCCTAAAATCGAGCAAAAGCCGTTAATAAATTCATCATTTTTACTTTACGTTAAACATTACATAAACGTTTAAACAATAATTGGAATTGGGGCCAATGAGGTAAAAAAAGTAGGCGTGGATCGCCCTATTTTCCTGATTTTAACGGCATATTTTTTTTGTGTGCAAAATAGCAGGGGTGGCGCTAAGTGANATATTTTTTTTGTGTGCAAAATATCAGGGGTGGCGCTAAGTGGACTAAACGTTCAACATTTTTAAAAGCTTATATTTCGAAAACTATTGAACCGATTTTAAAACTATGCACACAGTTGGAAAAATGATTGAAGCACCTTTCATTGGATATATATTTATGTATATAATGTATACATATTTTGAGGAAAGTACAAAAACCTAATTATGGCAATTTTTTATAAAAATGTATGTTTTTCGTAAAAATATATGTAATTAACTATGTTAACAAATATTATTATCAGAAAGAGCACAAAAATATCTTTAATTTGATGTATGATTTGTAACAAAAAATTCTTCTGCACATTATATTTGTTTAAATATATCGTTTTATATGAAAAAGAAAAAGCGCCGCAGGCAACAATTTGGAATAAAAAATCCCGCGATGTTTTATTCCAAATTTTCATTAGCTGTATAGTAAACTATCGTTTTATATAAAAACTTAAAAATCGCCGCAGGTATGTATATATATTAAAGTATGCTTTTATATAAAAAAAAAGAAAAAAGCGCCGCTGGCATATGTTATAAAGTATGCTTTTATATAAAAAAAAAACGAAAACAGCGCCACAGGAGAAAATTTGGAATAAAAAGTCGGAACAACGTCGTCTTCGTATAACTTACGTAAACTTTGAAACTTTTTTAAAGTACAATCTCCTGAAACTTCAAATTGGAAAATGTTTAGTTATTTGTACAACAATTTTGTGGCGGTGGGCGGAGGGGGTGGGGGCGTGGCCCGCCAAACCCCCCTTAAACGAAAGACGATGGACTGCGCTTTATGAAAAGTCACCCGTCCTCCTTCATCCCCCACAAACCCCAGGGAAGCTGTATAAAAATAGGAAAAATTTAGATTTTTCGCAAATGGATTATTTATAAATAACCCTCACTAAGTAGAATTCTCCTTTTTGTGTTGCCGAAGAAGGAAATTTGCAAAAAAAAAATACTATATTTTGAACCGAAATTATTAATAAATTAGTGCACAGATATAGTAATTTTTTTTAAATAAAGCTTAGACAGCAACTCAAAATCGTTGTACAAATAACTAAACCGTACCCCACTAATTAGGTATATCCATATTTTAGAACTATTTCCAACATCTAGTGGTTAAGCAAAGACCCTATCTATAGTGAGTCCNAAAAAAAATAAAATATCATCGCTCATAGAAACATCGATATTTGAATTTGTCATCGCTGGTATAAAAAATCTTTATTTGCAATTACCTGTATGAAACTCCATCGAAATTGAGATTTGTCGGAAAATCTCTCAACTTGCACCGTAAGGAAGCTTTACAGGTTAATTCAGGATGAATGTCCAATTCAATAAAGATGTGGAAATTAACAACCAAATCAACTATAAATGAGCCAGGACACTGATCTTGTTGGCACTTTACTTTGTATAATCTTTGATGGTATTCCAAAGCTTCTTCTAGAGCTCCAAATTTTTTTCTAGCAAGGATCTTGTGATTAACGCCCAGTGAAGGCACATGTGACACCCTTTGCTCACATGTATCACAAGACGAATAACGTAATGCGCTAGGCTCAGACTCTAGGTAGGCATTCCACACTGCACAAACATTACTCCAGCAATTCAACGAATAATTCAAAACTCTATTTCGAGTTTCAAGCGCCACTGCTCCGCTAAATTCTGACATAAAAATTTCTGCTCTTTTTCTGTACATCTCCTTTGATGAATTTTTTCCTAATCCACACTTTTTCAATTCTAGTACAAATTGCAGCGTTGGATTTTGAGAATTTTCCAAATTTTTCTGATAGAAACAGTCATCCATCGCAGTAGCTAGTAATATTTGGACAATTACATCATATGGGCATGTATTTGAAATGAGGTAGGTTTTGTTTTCAAATTGCACTGTACCGAGCTTGTTACCATTAACCAATAACCACGATTTTCTGCTGTCATAAGGATTAGAATTTCGATAGGAAATACCAGGGTACGATCGAAAATATTTCGCTTTTACATTCTGTTTAAGATTGAAACATCGAAATTTCGCTGGTTGAATATTCTCTTGATTTTCTATAGAAACAATTTGACGCTGATTTGACCCTTGATTCGGACCTGAACTCTGTAGTAGAACCTCATTCGTATTAACCTTACTTTCACCTGACTTGCGTCGGTCTTCTTCGGAAGCTTCAATAATATCCTCTTCTAGGTTTTTGTCAATTGGATCGTTATCCTTCGAATGTCCTGAACCAATTCTATCTCGGATATTGGTATTGGATAAGTCATCAAAATATGTTTCACTGTTGTATATTCGATTATAAGGGACTCGCGTTGAGCATGGAGCATCATCATCGTTAGAACGATCTTCTTTGATTTCTGTACTAAGAGTATTTTTTGGAGCTGGTTCTACTGGTGAATTTTCGTCAGACGAATCATCAATAAAAACATGATCTCGAGTGCCTTTATTCCTCTAATTGTCAACTGAAGTAGTATCTGAGTGATCTAGGGATGCACGTTTTGTGAATTGCTCCTGATTCTTAAATACATCTACAGTAGCACTAGAGGATATATGAGGTTTAGGTGGACATGGCTTGAATATTGGAGGAGGGGAAGGAATGTTGTGCTTGATCACGTCTTCTAAATTTTTCTCCATAATCTTGGCTCTTCCCAGGCAATCGTCCAAATCGATTTTGAGGTATCTGTCAACTCTCAGAAGTCCTTTGTAATTCTTTAACATTTTGGAAATTCATAAAGAAAAAGTATCAGTCTATTGATAAAATTCTAAGCATAAAAAGCATTGGGTACTGCATCTTGACAAATTATCTTAGCGGCCTCTTCCCTTATCCCATGTATAAAGTTCTTAACACGACTATAGCTCGTGGTGTCTAGATTACAGTCATTGAATTTACTTCCAGCTGTCTCCTGACTGGTGCATTCTGTCGGTATATTTATCACCAAATTTCGGTCAGCTATATACTTTTCCAGTAGTAATCGACAATCTTTGACCGTGCCATTAGGAATAGCGGTGATTATACAATCTTCTGTTAGATGCAATCCTACCGTCAATGTCAGGCGAAGAATTTTTTCGAAATCCTCAAGATTTTGGCAGTCAATGCTCTTGAAAGCTGGCCAACCACATATATTCTTGTTAACATGGGCCACATCCTGATCAATATATGTGAAAATTGGAGATCGAAAGTAAAATTCTGGATTATTCGTTGCATATAAAAAGCAAGTTTCGATGTATGCTTTAATTGTTTGATTATTAAATGTAAGACATATGCCATTAAGAAGGGCTCTCGAACCATCACAGAAAACTCGTTTAGGTTTCGGTGCTGATAAACGAAACCACTTCTGTAATGCCCAAGTGAACACTTCAGTTTCTTGACTCTCTTTAAGTCTGTGAAATACTGGCATTGTTGTGTGATCGAAGTTAATTACAACGGCATACAAAAATATATGGCTTGATGTTGTACAATTGATATGCATAATTTGCTGTACCGTCAATTGCTATACTCGAATTTTGTTGTGTAACTCGCAAGTATTGTTTGTATGCATGAAGTTGGCTCGGAGTACTGCAAAAAACGTAGAATTTATCTGCTTTAATATCATGTATGCATCCACGATAAGGTGCAGTTCTAGCCATATTGCAAATCGTTCTTATGACGTCGGTACCATCGGTTGCTTTCGCGTTGTATTTCTTGTAATAAGCCATGTGTACAAGCCCTAACTTATACACTCTAGTCTGAATAGGCCTTAAGTATTACACTGACGAATTATGTTACATCAAAGATATTAACACAGTTGTTTTATATTACAAGAAACTATTAACACATCAACTATAAGTTGGTTTATGAATTATGTTACATCAAAGATATTAACACAGTAGTATTATATTACAAGAAATTATTAACACATCAACTATAAGTAGGTTTGTGATATGTAAAGATTATCTCGCGCACTTCCGGCTAGGAGAGAGACCTGAAAACTTCAATAAACATTACCACGCGGAAACTACGGAATCTTATTGACTTATTACTTGGTGTCAGAATCGGACCTTTGATTATCACTACGGCTCAGAATAGGCTGCCTCCCGAGCTGGATTGCAGTAATCTGGCAAAAGACTGGCCAACATGGAAGAGCACATTTTGCATGTACATTCATGCAAACGGAACATGTCAAAATTGCTACATTCCTATGGCTGGTGGGACCGAAGCCAGTTGAAATTTACAACACCCTGTTCCCAAATGATGGGTCAACAGAGCAGGTGCTTGGTATGGGTAGATCCGCGGATACTGACCGTGATGGTACTGGCGGTGAGAGTGCACGTTCACTAGCACACGTGCTCGACGCCTTTGACGAATACTGTATTCCAAAAAAAAACGTGGCTATGGAGTCGTTCAAATACAACACGATTACCCAAAAAGAAAAACAACCGTTTTCTGAGTTTGAAACAGAGTTGCGTACCCAAATTCGCTATTGCGAATTCAACTGTAGCTGTGGTAAATTATATAATGACCGCATGTTACGGGACCGAATTGTTCTGGGTATATACGACAAAACACTGCAGCTTAAATTGCTTGACGGAAAGGATGAGCCGCTGTCTCAAATAATTCAAAAATGCAAGGTGTACGAAGCGGCAAATACCAACAAAACCCTTTTGGACCAAGGAACTCCAAGATCCGTCAATGTAGTCACTCGTTTTTGCTACAACTGTGGGCAACAATTTTCGCTCGGACATCTAAATGTGTGCAAGGCCAAAGACGTAGTATGCAGAGGCTGTGACAAAAAGAGCCATTTTGTTAAAATGTGTCGTGGTAAAAAAAGCCAGCAAGCATCACAATTCCCGGATAAGAAGACACCAAGCAGCGGACAGCAGACATCAAGCAGCGGACAGAAGACAAACCCAGGATCGTACAACAAACAACATGGACAGGTCCACTCAGTGGGAGATTATTATAACTGGAACGAAGAAGGAAAACCTAACTGTAAAATAGAATCAATAAGTGGATCAGTAGACTATACTCATATTTATAGAATAAATACGAATAATAACGGACTAGTAAGAAGCAAGTGGACTAAGAAAGAATATCCCGATTACATTTAAAATAGACTCCGGATCCGATGTGAATTGCATTCCTATCAATTACCTTTCTAAACTTAAAATTAAAGTTGACAATAAATTTGATGACTATCCAATATATGATTACAGTGGCAATAAAATTAACATTATTGGTACAGTAATTCTGAATTGCATTGATCCTGATTTGAATACAAAACAAAAGGCATAATTTGTTGTTGTGGACGACACACATGTTCCAATTCTAGGGTTAGAAACTAGCGTAAACTTTCAGATAATAAAAGGTATCGATATTAACACAATAAATGTTAGAATGACACCTTTACCAAAAGATAGGGATGACTTCATCAAGCAAAATGTTACTGTCTTTAGTGGTTTGGATAAATTTCCAGGGACTGTTTCAATAGCATTGAAAGATGGGGTTACTCCCTGTTTGCACTATAAAAAGAGAATTCCATTGAGTTTGTTAGAGCGTTTCAGATGTAAGATTGAAGAGATGGTGGGCAATAAAGTTATATCGCCCGTCAATTATCCTACGGACTGGGTGCATAATGTAATGTAATGTGCTGGTGGAAAAGAAAAACGATAGCCGAGTTTGCCTGGATCCAAAACCATTAAATAAGTGCATAAAACGTGAACATTTTCTGTATTTACTGTACTCGATCTTAGCAGTGGGTTTTGGCAAATGGAATGGGACGAGCCAAGTTCGAACTTAACGACATTTATGACACCGTTTGGCCGTTATAAATTCAATCGCGTGCCCTTGGGATTAAATTGCGCACCCGAAATGTTTCAAAGAGCCGCATGGCATGACGAGACGCTCGCAAAAGTTGTTGCACGAGCAGTTGAAAATGGCATAAAATTCAATCCAGATAAAATTCAATATCGCCAAACGGAAATGAAATTCATGGGCCGTATAGTTTCAAAAGGTACCATCAAACCGCATAGTAAATATTGCGAGGCAATTCGCGGACTTAAGAAACCATAGAATAAAAGCGATGTCATGCGATTTTTAGGTATGGTTAAGTTTTTAGCAGCATATATCCCTCACTTATCAAAACAATCGACAAAGTTACGTGAATTAACACATAACGATGTCCGGTCTCAGTGGACGGATGCTCATGAATATGAGTTTCAGAAACTCATCAGTATTATTACATCTGGGCCTGTGTTAGCTATTTACGACAAGAAAAAGCCTATTGTTATTCAAACGGACCAGGGGCGCACCCAGGAATATATTTTAGGGGGGGTTTTATATTTCTGAAGATATATCACCGGAAAATACTGAAAATTTGCCTCAGATAATACCCTCTTTAAAATACATTTATGCAAGTTTTATGTACAGTACGTAATAAA
The DNA here is from genome assembly GCF_001687245.7 of Rhagoletis zephyria. NCBI lineage: Eukaryota > Metazoa > Arthropoda > Insecta > Diptera > Tephritidae > Rhagoletis > Rhagoletis zephyria. The sequence continues at coordinate 10,417 of NW_016170330.1, forward strand.
TAAATAAACGTTTTAAAATTCTTAAACTGCACTTTATTTACAGATTAACAGAACTCAAACGCGTTTAACCGACATCAAAAAAAGGGAGGTTATCATCTCGCCGGAATACATAACTTTGGACCACGTGAACCGTTTTCAATAATCCTTTTTTTATTAGAAAGATAGTACCTCAAGGTTCGTCCCGTAATTTGTTTTAGAGATCCGATGATTGGATCATGAAGAAATTAACGGTACCCCTAAATTTGAATATGAGAATTGAAGTCGGTTGTGTTCTTTCCTTAAAAACTACTTGTTTAATAAAAAGTTCTATAAACTCAAGATGCGCTCAACTTTCAAAAGTACCTAATAAAAAATTTTAAAAAAGAGTCAGTAAAAATAAATTTATTGATTCCATGAATTTTTGCACTTCTATGTTCATTTTTTCGATTTCTGGTTTTCGATAGAGATGGTGATTTTTCACGATTGCTAAATTTTTTTAATATTTCAAATACCGAAAAAATTAACTGAACTCTCAAGAAAAACGAAAAATTCATATAAAACGACGGACGAGAAATGGAAAAGAAATTTTCTTCTACCAAAATTTCTTAAATCAGTTTGCAGCTCTCAAGAAAAAAAAAATGCTCGTATATTTATTCCCTCATGAAAATTTACTGCAAAAGCAAAGCGCTTTTTCAAGCAACAGAAATTATAATAAATATTTCTTATAATTTCCTTGAGAGCTGGATTCTTAGCTTTAAGATACAGATTGTATTTGAGGTTATTAGCTTTAGGGGGGGTTTGAACCCCAAAATCCACCCCTTGTGTGCGCTAATGAAACGGACGCTTCAAAAGATGGTCTAGGTTGTGTGTTACTCCAAGAAGGTCACCCTGTGGCCTCTCGAACGCTGAGTAAGGCAGAACAGAAGTGGGCACAAATAGAGAAGGAGTTACTGGCTATAGTATTCTCCTGTATTAAGTTCCATTATTACCTTTACGGCCGTGAATTTTTAGTACAAAGTGATCACAAACCGCTAGAATCACTGTTGAAGAAAGAAATCGATGAGGTGACGCCCAGGTTACAGGCCATGTTCATGTTTTTGCTTAAGTACCCAAAAACGGAGGTAATTTATACTCCGGGTAAGCAAATGTTGGTTGCTGACTGTCTCTCTAGGGCAGCCCTACGTGAGACTGCTGATACTGACGACCTAAAGGGAGTTATTCACACCCTGACGAGAAAAGTTTGTATGTCAAAATACAATTACGACATATACTGCAAGCATATAGAAGAAGATGAAGAGTACAAAAAGTTGTGTCTATTTGCGCAACAGGGATGGCCCAAATATCAATAGTTGAATGAACTCAGCAAACAATTTCACAAATACAATTCAGAAATACAATTTGAAAATAACATGTGGTTCAAGATCCATAGATTAATAATTCCCACGGCGTTACAACCACAAGTTTGCAAGTGGCTACACAGGCAACATCTCGGAATAGGAAAGACACTAGCAAAAGCCAGATCTTTGTATTTTTGGCCGAACATGGGTAAACAGATAAAAGACTTAATTACGGGGTGTGTTGTGTGTGTGTCAGACGCAATAATGCAAAAGAGCCATTGAGGCAAGACGACGCCCCTAAGTATCCCTTTCAAACAGTGGGGATTGATATTTTTGAATATGCGGGTCGATATTACATTTCCCTGATTGATGCATATTCGAACTTTGTGCTAGCAGAAAAAATAAAACTGCCAGCTGCGTGACTGATACACTGAAACAAATATTTACGAGGGTGGGTTATCCAACAATGATACGGTGCGACAACAACCCTTTTAATTCGGTAGAAATAGAAAATTTTTTAAGTGATACGAATATTGTAGTTAAATTTTCAAGTCCTAGATACCCCCAAAGCAACGTATTGGCTGAAAAAGGAGTAGCGATTGCGAAAAATCTGCTGAAACGCTGCTATGAGGCGAACGAAAAAGATAACTTTCAATATCATCTCCTGGAATATAACAATTCCGCAATCGCAGACATGCACCTTGCTCCGACACAATTATTTTTCGGCAGATTAATAAAAACAAAGCTCCCAACAGCACAACTACTTTTGTTCAGGAATTCAGTTGACGAATCAAACGTACAGGAGAGAATTAAGGTCGGTGTTATGCAGACGGACTTTTGATTGGCAAACAATATGGCGGCTGCCTCTGTTTGGTGTGAGGTGGTTACGTCGAGTTTGCCACAGGGTTGCATTTTCTTAATAGCTTTGTTTTTATTGGCAACCTTCGATAGTTTGCTGCAGGGTTGCGCGGATATTAAATATCTTTATATCGAAAATTTTGCGTTAGCAGTACATATACTCAGCGCGTTTTCTTCTGGAATAAAAATTTTTTGTGTATAACTGCAACATCTACCATATCCGTATGGCAATACTGTATTTTCCAGCAAATTTTTGTCTATGGCAACACTTATTTTTCATCTGTTTGGCCCATGAACTAAAAATGTGTCTTTCGTTCATGTGTTTGGCCCAACAAATTTAGTTTGCTGTGAGAGTCACCAAACTCTCTCTCTCCGAGTTTGCTGCAACAACAATTTCACGCAGTTTGCCAAACAAAATTTCTGCATAACACCGACCTAAAAGAAAAAAGGAAAAACAAAAACATTACTTTGATCGCAATGCAAAAACATTACCGGAATTACTAGTAGGAGATAGGGTAATTTTTAAGAAAAACGGGAAACAATGGCATTATGGTCAAATTATGTAGAAAGTAAATGGAAGATCGTATATAGTTAAAGATAATAATAATATATATTTTAGACGTAATCGGAGATTGATACCCAAAAGCAAAAATAATGTAAAAGATAATACTGAAATGTCATTAGAAAAACTAAACGAATGTAATGACAGGAAACTCGATGATTTGTTACCATCTTCACCACAGCTTGAACTAAATAACAAGCCAGAACCAATTGTTCCTTCCACTTTGCCAGATAACATGCGTAGTGAAATAAGACATGATAGTGAATTGACAACGGCGTCAGACACTGAGCTTTTAACAGGTAAGAATAAAGACCAGCCGACATTTTCTTCACAGCAGCACTATCAGACGCGAAGTGGACGCTCAGTTATCGTTAAATCTTTGTGTAGCTTTATGTAGTATAGGCAATTTGGGTATGTGAGGTCCTGCTCTTTGCTCTCTCACAGCTCTTTTCTCCCAATTACTTGGTCCTTCAAAAAACGCCTCGCTCCCGACAATTTTTCGTGNAAAGAAAACGTCTTCATGGGGTTGCATTGCTGTATCACGAGTCTTTAAAGTCATATAGAAGTCACCATCGCCAGGATTTTCTTCAAGGTACCCGAAGAATGAATTGTTACATCTTTTACTGCGACAGTGTCCTTTTATTTTTAAATAATATCTACTGCCACCACCCTCGTAGATTCTGGCATATTTAAAAACGAAGGCACAGGGTAATTGGGTTTGATTCCATATTATCAGCGTCAGGAGATCGGCCCAAACATTCTTTTGCAATCCACGATAGATTCTGTCCCTAAATTCAGCTGGTTCGGGATTAAAAATAATCTTCCACTCGTCTGCTTTAATAAAAATTTTGAATGACTGTAAGTCAGCGTCTTCGTCTTCAGTCTCAAAGTCACTCAATGCTTGGGTAACATCTGTTAAAGAACTTAACTTTAATTGATCTTAAAAAGCATTCACCTCTATTGTAGATTCATCATCCAGTAGTATCCCTTGTGAAATACGAGCCTTTGTTAATATGTCCCGTCTATTTTCTCTCACGTTAACGTACACACATTTTTTCGACCATTTTCGAATTTTAGATTTGGGATAATCGCCCAAATCCATACTCATTTTTTCCCAAACATCAGAAGATTCTGGTGGTAATTAATGTGTGCTAAAATGTTTAATGTATTTCTCAATGACTGTAATAGCCTTGCTTTGGCAGACAGCTAATTTTTTAGCATCCTGTTCACCAACCATCGACTGAAAAGGGGTCAGGATAAGAAATTAAGTTACACTAGTATCGCCCCGTTGTCGAAATTCGACCA
>NW_016170330.1:14482-15952 GCF_001687245.7 Rhagoletis zephyria
TATCAGCGCCAGGAGATCGGCCCAAACATTCTTTTGCAATCCACGATAGATTCTGTCCCTAAATTCAGCTGGTTCGGGATTAAAAATAATCTTCCACTCGTCTGCTTTAATAAAAATTTTGAATGACTGTAAGTCAGCGTCTTCGTCTTCAGTCTCAAAGTCACTCAATGCTTGGGTAACATCTGTTAAAGAACTTAACTTTAATTGATCTTAAAAAGCATTCACCTCTATTGTAGATTCATCATCCAGTAGTATCCCTTGTGAAATACGAGCCTTTGTTAATATGTCCCGTCTATTTTCTCTCACGTTAACGTACACACATTTTTTCGACCATTTTCGAATTTTAGATTTGGGATAATCGCCCAAATCCATACTCATTTTTTAACAACCATCAGAAGATTCTGGTGGTAATTGATGTGTGCTAAAATGTTTAATGTATTTCTCAATGAATGTAATGGCCTTGCTTTGGCAGACAGCTAATTTTTTAGCATCCTTTTCACCAACCATCGACTGAAAAGGGGTCAGGATAAGAAATTAAGTTACACTAGTACCGCCCCGTTGTCGAAATTCCNTTCTGGTGGTAATTAATGTGTGCTAAAATGTTTAATGTATTTCTCAATGACTGTAATAGCCTTGCTTTGGCAGACAGCTAATTTTTTAGCATCCTGTTCACCAACCATCGACTGAAAAGGGGTCAGGATAAGAAATTAAGTTACACTAGTATCGCCCCGTTGTCGAAATTCGACCAATTCACTTTTTTCACACACTTTTTCATTTTGCCTGGGAAATGTTTTAGGTCCATCAGCACCTGTAAATCGTCTAGCTCACTTACATATATTGTTTGGTGGAGTAATACACATTCTGTCAAATAATCTAAAAATTCATAGATGGTGAACCCAAATCAGGCACCAACCGGAAAATAATACCTTTCGAACAAAAGAAGATTCATTCAAATTGGTTGAGAACATAGGAGCAGAAGGGAGGAATAGATTTGTATGGGATTTCGTTAGCGTATTAATATCGTCGTTTAAAGTACAAAACCGCGAATCGTCATTCTGCAAAACCGCGTAACTGACTTTGGCTGCCAAAAATTGGATTTGCTTACACAAGCTCTTGGCTCAGTCCTTATCCATTCTTCCTGAAAAATACTAGCCAGAAATGCGATTGCTGTATAAAAAAGAGAACCATTTTGAAATATGAGTGTTGTTGCTCTCTAGAAAGTAATTTACATAATTCACATATGCGGTTTTGCATTTTGCTGATACGCGGTTTTGCATTTTTTTGATACGCGGTTTTGCACTTTAAACGACGATATATAGATAGTAGATGGTGCAACCAAAGCAGGCATTTAAAGGCTTATACGGAAATTGGAAAAACTCGACTCTGGAGCCACCTATCGGGTCCATTTTTTGCATGTGTAATTCTCTTGATGTTAGTAATATGTATTTTGGATTTGAAGCAACAAACAAA
>NW_016170331.1:0-15952 GCF_001687245.7 Rhagoletis zephyria
GACGAAGGCGTTGGACTGTTCCTTTTTTAAATACTTTATTGTACTTTTTTACGTTTTTCTGATTTTAGTAGAGCTCTTGCCGCCGTTGCTGAGTTCCTAGATGTGCCTGCTGCCTCTCGGGAGGTCCACGGCTCAATTTCTAGTTCCAGCAACATCAAAAAATGCTCATAGCGGTTACACCTCGGCGGGCAATGGCAAACCTCTGAGCGAAACTTATGCCAAAAAAAGCTTCTTCAGAAGTAGAGTAAAAGTGTAGGTCTCTCCATTGAGGGTTTCACTTAAATTAGAAAAAGCCTTGAAAACTTCGAGAAACTCAAAACTTTAATTAAGAGGCCTAGATTTGTATTACATAAAAAAAACGTACCAATGTATAAAAAATCATTTTGTCGTGATCAACTACTTATTAGCGATCTAGGAGGCGAAGACAAAACGAAGTATATACATACATACATATGTAAATACAAGAGAGCTATGTCGGCAAGTTACTCGTTCAAAAGAAGGGAAGACGATTATTGTGGCAAGTCGCTAGCATCCCTGAGACTTGATAACATCACTCATGGTTGAATGCTTGGACATATGTTTGAAGCAATGTAGAATGGAGTAAAATAGTCGTTGGGCTAAGCAGATAACTCATGTACTGAGGTAAATCAGATAGGGAACATCTTTCGTTTGATAGTTTGATATACATATTTTGTGAATTTGTATAAGACACTGAGTTATTTTCAAAAAACACTTGCACTTTTCGCATTTTCTTTTGCTGCATTTCACGCATTTTTATATACAAGACATTTTTATAAAACACCCAGTAACCATAATAGACATCACTGCGGCGGCAGCCCCAGGTTTACCACACAGAAAGGCAATTCTAGTTAGCTCATCCTTTCCCAAGGCTATAAGTAAAAAATTGTGATTTTTGACAATCATCATGATATCAAACGAAAGAGAAATTAATTTTCTTTATACCAAAAGAACGACAACACTATCCTAATAAAGTTAGTTTTGAAAAAAGCAATTTAAATGGAATTTTTCATATATTTTTTATAAAAAACCGAATTTTTAACAGAAACTAGAAATGCAAGGATCAAGGAATGCTGACCAAAAGAAAGTTGTATTGATTTACTTTAAACTATATATTAACTTTTTACAAACGCTTTACTAGTTTTTGAGATAATACATTTTTAGAAGCTTAAGGCTTTTATAACCAAACTACAAATACATACATAATTTATCGCGATTTGCTGAGCGGCGCAAAACCTACTCCTAGGTTAGTTCTACTATAAACGCTAACCGTCTAAGTAGAAATACTAGTTTTTTTTATGCATTTCGTTTATTTTCCCTTGCAATCGCGCAACTGACTGCCAATGCAATTGGCTTCATTTCGAGTGCAGTGTGATGTGATTTAAAGTGGTGTTTGTTATTGTTGTTGTATTTTTTCTTTCTTATCCTTTTTTAGATGTTTTTATACTTTGATTATTCTTCAAACTTTCTAAACTACTAACGAACCCACAAATGATTATCACAAACTATCCGAGCATAGAAAATAGACAGAGCTGCGCTTGAAGTGTATGGATCTACTATTGAAGCACATATCTTTACGGATATATGTATGCATGTATGTAGAAATTTATTATGCTAACATATGCCTGTATTTGTTAGTTAGCCACACACTTAAATGGGTTACTGAATTTCCGAAAGAGTTTGCCTGCAAGCAGCAGGCTATAAGATGTAGATAGAGAGCCTGCTAGGCGCTGCTGAATCCCAGCAGTTTGGATTGCTTGTCGTTTTTTTGCTGCTTTACACACATACATACATATACACGCACACCCACATGCACATAATTTATAGTACATATTTTGATAAATATCAGGAAATAGGAACACGCGCAACGCTTAAGGAAATCTTTTGCGATAAAAATGGATTTAAGGTGGATCTGTGGTACTTATTTATTTACTTGCTTTTTTCTCTGATTTTAATATTTCAATAAATCCAGTAAAAAAAATGGATGTGGTGTCTATGTCTTTTCTTTTGCCTTTATTTGCTGCTGTCACTTCTACATAGCACTTTGCTTTGTTTTGCTGGATTGTCACGCCACATTTTGTTTTGATTTTCTATACTCATGTTTGGTTTCGGAACCAGTTTCTAGAAAAACAAACCACTGGAAGACAGCCTCTCAGCCACAGTCACGGCAGCAGCAAGAAATACATACATACATATGTATATGTAAGTACGTATGTAGGTACGCAAGAAAAAGAAAAAAATAGACAAAAAAGCTTGTATCCCAATTGTGGCTTGTCTACTTTTGAGTCACAAGCCCAACATCGTTGCGTTGCGTCGCGTCTACAGCCGCTGGGCATAGGCTTGCGCCAACTCCGCTTTCCGCGCCGGCGCCGTTGTGCGAGCGACGCGGCAGCTGCATAAGAACCAGTTCGACTAACCAAAATACAAGAAGTTATAATTTTTTATTTTTTTTTCAACAAGTTGTGCTTGCAAGCGACTTGGTTTTTTGCTTTTATTTTATGTTTTGATTTGGCACAACTTCTTTGTAGTTGGATCGCTGTTCAGCCTTTTTGTTTTTGGTTTTGCTGTGATTTTGTATCTGTAAATATGTATGTACTATATATGTATGTATGTATCTTCTCTTGTGCCCCTCGTACACAGCTCGCCTATTTAAGCAATTTGTAACTTACCTTTTTGTATTAACTTTTTTGTATTTGCATTTTATTTTAGTTCGTACTTTAATTTTATTGGATTTTTTACTACTCTTTTTTGCCTTTTATTTTCATATTTATGACTTCAAGCTCGGCTTAAATTGGTTTTATGCCGCATAAAATTACTATAAGAGTTTTGTTTTCTTTTCTTTGTTTTTTTTTTTACCTGTTGAGTTTTACTCGCTGTCGCTTGTTGTCGATATTGCCGCTGCTGCTGTTCCCACTTTCATGTCTGTGTAATTCCTGTTGTTTCTTGGTCTATAGATAAAAAATTGTTTACTACTTTGTGAAGCATGACAAGGTAAAAAGGAAATACAAAAAATTCAAACACAAACAATTTATCTGTTTCGAGCGAGGGTCTTGGTGGAGAAAAAATAGGCTAAAAAAAAATATTTAGGTACTATGTATTTGGAAAAGGGTGCGAGCGAAAGGGAATAGTGAGGCGTTGTAGGTAGATGTGAATATACTTAAGAGCTACATACATATGTAGGTATTCAAAGATATGTATACGAGTACATACAGCCGCTTACGAAAGAATACATGATGGTATTCATACTAAACTTGTTGTTGCCTCACGTCTTAAGACAGAATATCGTCGAATATTCTTTTCGTTAAAGATCACACAGCCCTACAGTTTTTTTGGTTTACCCTAAATATGTGGTTATTAGTTAATTCCCATAGCTTTTGTGTCCCTGAATTGGAATCTGTGGCATAATTCAAAAGTTGGCAAGTTTTTCTTAATATCATTAAATATATTAAAATTGTATCAGGTCGATGTTTGTACATTATAGATATTGAAGAAAAATTTAATATAGGGGTCTTTATCAGAGCAGGAGAAGTTAATTCCACAATTTTTAGAACTCTTGTCTGTCAGTCTGTGTGTTTGTAGGCGCATCACTTGTAAAATTAGAGAGTTGCCACCTGTTTGAAAAATGCAGTTCAAGTAAATTGAAAAGGTTAAGTAAATACAGCAATATGGCTGTACAAAAGAAAGAGGTTTAAGAAAGCTTATAGCCTAAAATATATTTGTAGAGGGTGCCATATGTTTGAACATTTTAATTAAATTTATTTGACAAGATACATTAAATATTGCAATATGGATATCAAACTGAAGAGGTTCAGGAAGGTTAACTGCCGAAAAAATTTTTAAGGCGGTGGCCACCTGTTTGAAAAATTGTAATTAAGTAAATTGATAAAACAAGTGAATTTTGTATGTATTACAAAATGGGTATCAAACAACACAAAAATATTTTTAAGGCGCAATGAAACATGCCGGGTATTTGCTAGTCCAGATTTTCTTAAAATGTGTTCCGCGGAACCCGAGAGTTCCGTAGAAAAGTCACCGGGGTTCCGCGAGATCAATTTTGGTATGAATAAGCACGGCAGTCGGGTTGAGTTGCACACAGAAGGAAAAGTTCTATAAACAGCTTGACCGAGACGCAATTATCTATTTTCAAGTATACAACAGCGAAAGATATTTTTTAACATAGAATAGTAACTAATGTATAAAATAGCTTTAACAAAAATACCAAACGATTCCTTAGTTTTATGTAACTATCATTTGAATTATGAATGTGACGGGTGGGACATTGAAAATAACTCTACTTTACCCTTGTGCACTCAAAGATGAATTTTAGCCAAAACACTTAATTTCCACGAACGATGTGCTTGTGTTGTGAAATATGAATTATACACTTTGTTTAATATTTTGCCACAGGTTAATAAAATGTAGTAATTTAAACAGAGGTTACTACTGAAATAGAGATAATTAGGGCATATTTAAATTTATGTCATTACATCGAACTACTATTTTATACAATAGTTAAAAAAACAGTGAAATAATTTCATTCTTCACATTAAAATTTAAAGTATGTATACTATTTCCAATAAAAGTTTTTATTCATATTTGAACTGCATTGCCTTCGATTTTTCGTAATTTGATATGGGGCTCCACAAAATGAAAGGTGATTTGTAAGGGTTCCATCATCTTAAAAGTTTAAGATACCCTGCTCTAGATCGTCTAATGCTCGAGCAATATGATAAACAGACATTGAAATTTTATGAAATTGTATATTTTTGAAAGAGGAAAGGTGTGTACAAGAAACAAAAACATTAACATTAAACATTAAAACATTAAGGGCCAATTTCATAATGATGAGACACTTAAAGTTCCTTTTACAAAAGTTTCCTTTTAGTTAAAGTGTAATTTAAATGTACTTTAAACAAGAATTGTTTTAATAATACAATGGAAATTGAATAATAAAAAAAAGGTTAATTTAAATGAAAATAACAAAGTTCGCAATGCTGATATCGGCAAAATTGCATCAGCTGATTGTCATAATTATGAAATTATGCTACGAAAATTACATACTTTTTTTCTTACACAAAGGGCCTTTATGTCATTTAAATTTCCATTTTGGGTATTTAACTAAAGAGCCTTTATGGGCACCTTTAACTTTAAAGTGGCTTTATAAAATCGATCAGCCAAATAAAGCATCCTTTAAATTTTAAAGTATTCTTTAATCTTATCTTATGAAATTGGCCCTAAGTTTCGTGAAAATGTTTCCAAGATACAGCACTTTAAAGATGGATATGTATGACGTTGTCTTAAAATTGAAATCCCGTGTAAGTAGGCAACCCTACGTCATATTGGCAAAATATGCTGCACGTATATTCATGTCACCTAGACCTTCAATCTCTTCAAATTTCATCCAAATCCTAAGAGATCGCGCACAGAGGTGGCCGAGGTGACATGAACTGCCTCATAAGTTATTAATTTTTGCAACCATATCTGGAAAAGGAATTTTTCGTTGGAACTTGGAATCGGAAACTGTTGTGAAAAAATAACACCTCCATATGCTAGACTAAATACCTAATTAAAGAAGAAATGCGAGTTTATGGGGTTTATGTGCCATAATGGATAATCACATATTAAGTACTCGACTTTCACTTTTTTCGGCGAAACCAGGCTGTAAATTTACGGATTTTTCTTCTTCGTCAGAGTTTTTCCTAGCTTTTCACTTAAGCTTTAGCGAGTGCATATACATATTTATATTTGACTGTATATTCACACATACATATATGTAAGGGCATATATACATATATGCTTGCGCTCTATGCTTTGTGGCCCATAAAGTAAACAGATACGCAAATAAATATGTTAATATATGCGCATTTCTGTGTATTCGCATTTCTTATATACTAGTATATACCTAAGTATATATAGACTGATTCAAAAAATAAAAAACTATTTTTCGAAATTTGTGTGCGATGCATCAAAATCTTTGAAAGCATCAAGAAAAAGCATGATGCTGAAAATTTTAGAGATATCGGTAGTCGTTTAGGGGTTGCTCAAAGCGATTTTAAATTTGTATCAAGTCGCGCACCTGAAATACATCTTCGTCAAAAATATCGTCTATTTACCACAAATATTGGGCTAAATATCTGAAATTTCGAACCAACCATTGCTAAAGACCATGAAATTGACTAATATAAAAAAATCATTTTTTTTTAATCAGTCTAGTATATACCTACATATGCACATACACACACCCCGAAACTTATTTAGAAAAGCAAAATGTTTTGCACTCTTTGCGTGCCCTCAAAGTTTCCGCCAAACTCCTGTGAAGTATTTACACAAAGGTCTACAATCTCCTTGATGTGTCTTCAAATTTGAAATGTAAATCCGACAAGTGTTTCATTTTGTTTCATTATTTTTTACATACACACGCACACCCACTCTCCTGAGGCCTGCAACCATAAGCCGTCGACAGCTATCCCTGTGCCCGCAGCCACACTTGCCATGCGTGTCTTTCGATTTATCTTCCCTTTGCAGCCTTCGATTTTTTTTGTTTTTGTTTTCATCTTAATATATTTCAACCATTATATTTTTCTTGTCTTTTATGCCTTTCGTTAACATCTAACATTGGAATTAAATGAGCATTTTCCTGCTTACATATCGCCTCATCCGCCAGGGCGCGCACACAGCTGCACATAGTCGCACGTAGAAAGAGTGAGTTGATTTTTGTTTTTACTTTGTGTAGCTATAATTTTCTATTTCTTCCATTAATCTAAATGTAATGTTTATTCTTTTCCTTTCACTTTTGTTTTTCCATACAACAATTTTTTTCAGTCTTTCGCAGCGCCTTCCCAAGCATCCGCGCCAGTGATCGGACTTGAACNTTTTCCTGCTTACATATCGCCTCATCCGCCAGGGCGCGCACACAGCTGCACATAGTCGCACGTAGAAAGAGTGAGTTGATTTTTGTTTTTACTTTGTGTAGCTATAATTTTCTATTTCTTCCATTAATCTAAATGTAATGTTTATTCTTTTCCTTTCACTTTTGTTTTTCCATACAACAATTTTTTTCAGTCTTTCGCAGCGCCTTCCCAAGCATCCGCGCCAGTGATCGGACTTGAACAAATTTTTGTGGTAGAATCTGGAAAAACTGTGATAGACTTAAAAAAAAAATGTGGTAGATCTCGGTCCTGCAAGATTTCACATAAATTGCAAATATTTTAATTAGAATCTAAAAAATTAATTAATTAATTTTAGTATAATAAAGCAAGATTGAAGGTGCTAAAAATTGTGTTGAGTTTTGGCAATTTTTTTGCTTGAACACGTAAAGCAGTTCCTTCCATATCAAGATATTTTTCGAACATATTTTGAAAGATTTCTGCAACCTTACGGAGTGCTGCCAGCTGACAACACGATGTAGCGAACAAATGTGGCACGTTCAGAAACCGTTACTTGGGATTTGCCGATTTCGACAAATTCTCAAGTAAAAGTAAACAACGCTTTAGAAACTTTAGATGCACTGAAATTTGCTAATACTTTTAAAAAATCGGTATATTTTAACATTTTCGCTATTAATTATTTTAGTAAATCATATATTTTGCAATTTAGCACAACAAAACCACGTTTCTTGTCGAAAAATTGAATATTGAGAGAATTTAATATTTTACAGTTTATTTTATAATCCCATTCTGCCTGTTGTTAGTGTTTAGTGTTGGACAATCTTTGCTCTGAAACTTAAGAAAATTATGTCGAGCAAAAATAAAACTACTCAAAAATGCGAATATTTGGTAGATTTCAGACCTTGTGTGGTATATGCTCAAAAAAGTGGCAGATCTATCACAATATGGTAGAAGTCCGAACACCGATCCGTGCACACATTTGTATGTGCAATTGTTACTCCTCGCCTTTGACTTCCCTGCCTTTTCCGGTGCTTTTGGTACACATCAAAAAATCATCAATATGTGAAAATTCACACTCGCGGGAGTGGAGATGCCAGCATAGGCGGGAATATAAATGCATATGTAAGTACATATGTACTAGAGGTTTACGCCGACAGGCTTTGCGGCGGCGGCGTGTTCAACTTCAAAAAGAATCGGCGGCGGCGGCGACGCCGGCGCGTCTGGAAACGCCGGCGCTACTGCCCATAAGGTAGAGTCCAAAGAGCCATGAGGCTTCTAATCTCATCATGTCATCAGATTATAATTCTATTTAATTCATTCATTGAATTCAAATGTTGAGTGACTGCTGCTGATGGATGGGCGAACAGAAGAAAGTCTATATAGTATATACATTAGGTTTCCCATTGAAAATGATTTTTTTTGAAAATTTAAAGACCCTACCCCCTAATTTGCTTCGTTTTTATGAGAAATATTATTGCCTATTTTTATAGATTTTTTAAAAGCCATTTAGAGGTCGCGGCCTGTCGATTTAGGTCAGAAAATACGATTTTCTAGATTCATGAGTTTTTGGGAGACTATTTTTGCTTGAATTTCAATGAATTTTTTAAATTTTGACCATCGATAATTTCCACAATTTGAAAATATGTAGTACTAAGGTACAAAAAAACGATTTTCGATGGGCACCCTAATATACATACATCTCTATGTACTCTAAAAATGCGTATGTACTATTTCAATTTAAAGAAATAAAAAAATTTAAAGGTTAAGTTATTGGGGTAATTTATGTCGCTATCAATAAAGTTTTGCAATAAGCTTTCAACCGTTATGTTAAATTACGGAGTTCTTACCAATTTTTGCGGGTTATATATTGAAAATAAGGTTGGCCTACTTTTTTCCAAAAGTTTAACCCATCAACTCCCACCACAACGGGCCTTTTTGACGCACTGTTTGAAAAATGGCTTATAAATAGTTAAATTTCCAATAATATATTAAGTGCCAAATTTTTCTAAGGAGAACAGAATGTAATGCAAAATAATAGTAATTTTTACCAAAAAGGGGGACTTCAACTCTGTGTAGAAAATATTGCTATGCGCGGGAGCAAAACCATCCTGGGGTTTGACCACTAAGGAAAAAAACTTTTCTACCCTATTCGACCCTAATTTAACTGTAATAAACGCTGTCGATCGAAAAACATGTTACCTATATATCTTTCTGAGTTACGCTTTTTTTTTTAAATGTTCAGTGGCCCAAATTATGACAAAAAAACATCTTTTTAAAATGTAATTTTCATTTCGTAAAATAGTGCTTTTATACGAGTAGTATTTAGTTCCTTCAAACGATGTATTTCAATGTGCATACAACATGAAAATTTTGTACAAAATTCCCTAGGCGCCGAACGCCGCCGCCGCCGCCGCCGCGCCGATATTTTCGTAACTCGGCGGCGGCGCGTGAGAAATGACAAAAAACGGCGGCNATGTCTAAATTTGTTATATGTTAAAATGAGATTTGCCAACTGACATTGATGTAAATATTTAAAAAAAAAAAAAACCAATGCACACACCACATATGCAGTGTGAATAGATGCGATCAAAGCGAGAGAAGAAAGATTTAAAGCATTTTTCGAAATTAATGAAATAAAAAACAGATTCATCGAAAATAGCTTAGCAAATAATTGACAAAAACAAAATAAGCGAAATTGAAGTTTAAGATCCCTTTTAAGAAATGTTGAAGAATTTTACTTCACTTTAGCCGAAAAGAGCCGAGCGTTTCTGTCCTTTCGGACGACATGGCCAAGCCAGCGGAGCCGCTGAATTTTAATTCGCTGCAATATGTCTGTATCGTTGTAAAGCTCATACAGCTCATCGTTGGTCGGCTCGGGTTCGTCTTCTCCACTACTTTCAGTGCTGCTGCCATTCAATAGGGTGAATAGGGGGTAAGCGTCGTCAAAAAAAAAATGTTAGACTAAAAGTTTTGAGAATGAAATTGGAATTTCAATAGGCTACGTATTTTCAACAGAAATTGTCGAAAACCAAGACAATGTAAAATTTTTTCGCAGTGTTTGCTAATTATTCACAATAAAAAATGTTTTTTTTTTTAACCTTCTATATAACAAATGTGGGAAATCAGATTCTCTAAAAAATTGTATTCAACGATTTTTTACGAAAACTTCAACATAAGCTTGAAAATCGCATAAAACCCAAATAGCTAAAATCCACGATGGCGGAATGTTGCCATATGGAATTTAGGGGCACGACTGTGGATCCATAATTTACGTGTCAAATAAAAGTAAACTGCGTCAAAAAATTGATGTTAAAAATATTTTGGTTTCTTCGTAGTTAAACATCTTAAAAACTTATATATCACTTAATAATAATAATAGATTGGCGCTTACACATATGTTAGTGTTTGGCCGAGCTTCTCCTCCAATTTGTGGCGTGCGCGTTGGTGTTGTCACACAAAGAGGAGTAACCTTCAGTTTTACGCCGACTCTGAACGGCGATTGTATTTTTATGAGAAGCTGTTTTTCATAGCAGAAATATACTCGGAGGTTTGCCATTGCCTGCCGAGGGGCGACCGCTGTTAAGAAAAAACCTTTTTTGAACGCAGGCGCTGCGGAGTGGAACCGCGCACTGTTTACCACTATACCACAGCGGCCACCAGCATGTCACCTAGGTTTCGCTTGTGTGCCACTGTGGAGCGGGGAAGTGGTACTCTCTTAATCTCCTCCTCGTCCCTGCAGTTACGATAAAAATTGTTTCCAATCTGCCATAGAAAAATACAAATTTTTATCATATATATATATATATATATTTTTTTTACTCGCGAGCTCTATCTTTAGAAAGGCAAATATTTATTTTGTTTCTAAAAAATATTTTCAGCTGATTCCGTTATAGTAATAAATCAAACAAGCACCAAAAATCTAATTGAGCGCACTTAATATTATGAACAAATCTCTCACTCCCTACAGCTCTGCATCCAATTTGAGTTAATTAAAATTCGTTCAAATATTTAATAATCTTGCAATCCCACTTCCATATACGCTATCTAAATGATACCTTACCCTAAGAAACTGTGCGCATACGCCTTACTTGCAAAGGCCATTGTCCGCAATGAATTATAGACTGCAGGACACTCAATTTTAATTTGTTACGAGCATTTTCCCTCGCAACTTTATTTATTTGTTACAGCTTTTCTCTCCTCTGCCCCACTGAAAATGTCATAAATCAAAAGCTGTGCCAGCTTTAAACTATTACAAGCAAACCTATATACACAATTTCACTTAAGTTGCCCACCTGAGATGCGCCACAAAACCAAAGTAACAGCGCTCGTTCGCTCGCTATCTTTCGCTACTTCTGTTTAGGTTATATGGAACAGAAAGCCACTTAAAGCATTTCCCCCAACGAAGTAAAATTAAAGTAGATTTAATAAGTTACCGTTATCATCCTATATACATACATATATACATATTACGCGCTTACTTGTATGCATACATTTTGTTGCTGTATTTTTGTGTTCTATATCTAACGACACAATCTACACTTTTGTTTGCTTTTATAGCTAAATGACCAAAAATGTATGTCTATTAAATTTTAAACGATTTTATATAGTACTTTGAGATGAAAGCTAAGCTGCTTACCTTTTTGTAATTTAAGATGTGCGTTTTTACGCTCTTGAGTTGTAATATGCTTCAAGAATATCTGTAAGTAGATATGTATGTAGATGTTAGTGTGAGTGAAATGAATACGAAACGGTGGTGGTTATAGAGGGAAATCTTCTTAAATTTATTTTTAGTATTTTTGTGTTTCAAAATCAGAGGGAGCAGCTGCAAAATAAATTTAAAATCTTGTTTTATGTGTCCTTTGTGCAGGAATGCTTATTACACAAAAAAGCCAAACTTCATCACATTGAGGATATTTCATCAACTGGACGCTTAAGTTAGGCATGCTGCACGATACAAATGATCTTTCTGTATTATATATACAAGGCTGCGACTAGATTAATCAGAACGGAGGGATGAGCAGTGCTCTCGACATGCACCTCGTAGTTTAGTCGAACTTTCTTTGATATCCATGTACTGTGAACAGATAGTGACGCGATATCATCGATCTAGGCTTTGTAAAATCAAGACAGGCCAGTGACACATTCGGGTTCCTAAGGTTTTCACAGACAAACAGGGACTGCTCTTTTGTATTCTCAAATTTGGCGCCGGTGCAGTTCATTGAGCTACTGGTCGCGTCACACTAATCTCTGATGGTAGACACCGGTTGGATACCTGTTTTTATACCCGACCGCACTTGTGCACAAGGGTATATTAATTTTGTTCACATAACGGTTGTTTGTAACAGCCAAAACGAATCGAGATAGATATAGACAAATGTATACATAAATGATCAGGATGAAAAAAGAANCTGCAAAATAAATTTAAAATCTTGTTTTATGTTTCTATTGTGCAGGAATGCTTATTACACAAAAAAGCCAAACTTCATCACATTGAGGATATTTCATCAACTGGACGCTTAAGTTAGGCATGCTGCAGGATACAAATGATCTTTCTGATTTTATATGCAAGGCTGCGATTAGATTATTCAGAACGGATGGATGAGCAGTGCTCTCGACATGCACCGCGTAGTGTAGTCGAACTTTCTTTGATATCCATGTACTGTGAACAGGTACTGACGAGATATCATCGATCTAGGCTTTGTAAAATCAAGACAGGCCAGTGACACATTCGGGTTCCTAAGGTTTTCATTCTCCAAATTGTCGCTGGTGCAGTTCATTGAGCTACTGGTACCGTCACACTAATCTCTGATGGTAGACACCGGTTGGATACCTGTTTTTTGTTTTTTTTTCTACGCGATGACAACTTCAGCTGGCTGTTGGTCGAAAGTTTTCCCGTGTGAGAGTTTTTGTAGCATTCCGCAGCCCGAATATTGAATGTGCTTCAGCTTGGTATGAGGAAACCAGCCAGTTGAAAGATAGTCTCTCATATTTCAATTAAGCAAGGATTGAATGGACTATGTATGAACTTTTCGAGCTACTCGGTTCGAGACGCAGCGATGTTGCCGAAATGGCAAATGTTTGCTTTGACTTCTTACAATGACCTGTCTTTCATTAGGAAGTCCAGTAGGTTGCCAGAGGTAACTATTTATGTTGTGTTCTGGATTAAGCATCACGTTTAAGGTATCAAGGAACAAGTTTTAGCAGCATCTTAAAAATAGCATAGACCGTTTGAACAGACTGCGAATTTGTTTCTATAGCTGGTAGAACTCTTGTTTAGGGCTTATAGACTTGTTGAATTTTTTTCTTCATACCCTCTGCCCGCGTAGATTAACTTCATCTGATATTTATAAAGACAGTTTTTTTATTCCCATCTCACCCAAAAACATGCCAAAGTATTCGCTCTAACAAAAAAGCTTTTCCCAGGTGCAATTTGCTCCTACTCGGCATTAGGAGCTCGGCTCATTCATAAGCATACACAAATAGATTTCCCGCAAATAATACATACATATTTTTTATTTTTTTTAATATCCTTCCTTAGCTTAAGCAAGTGTTCCTTTGGGAAATGTAAGCAGTAAGAGTACGAGTGTCTACGAAAGCGGTGACCAAATACAAAAATATCCACACAAAAATAAGTGAACGGAGAGCAAATGGTGTACATTAAATATTTATTAAAAGATTACAAAAAGAACTGGCAAAAACGCCAGCAGAGGGCGGAAAAACTTAGCTACACAAAGTGCATTCATATTAAAAAATTTAAAAGGAAAATATCATAAATAGTCAGCAGGGCAGATAAACGAAAAAAGCAAAAGCAGTCATTCTATTTAGATATAAGAACGGACGTGTGTTTACAAAAGACGATACGCGGCAAGGTAAGTGGACATTAGAGGATGGAGTGGAGGATGGATAATATAAGAAGAATATATGTAGTTTGTAAAACTAAGCGGAGGATGATAAGGATTATAATGCTAATGCAGCGGCATACATCATCGCTCTAATGCCTTCGTTTTTTTAAATGATGAAATGGAATACGCAGCACAATCGGTGTAAGGATGTTGGGGGCAGTCCTAGAAACAGAAGCCCAGCAGTGGCCAGCGTGAGGCGACTATGTTGCTTAGAGCCACACAACAGGGTGTTGGATGCCACACTTTAAAAATATTGTCACACTGGAGTAGAGGTGTGACGATAGCAAAAATATACATAAATCTTCAACGTGCATGTGGAATTAATTTTTAAAAGACGTTAAGGTGTGTCAACGGCGCACAGTGGGATTTCGGCGGAAAAAATTATATTGGTGTAGGTCACATTTTGTTGTTTTTTATACTTATTACTAATACTACACACCTTAGGTGACCCGGTTTTACAAGATTTGCCAGCAGATATATTTCAAGTTTGAAAACTAAGCCAGTAAAGTCATGGCTGTGAAAAAAAATTAAATACATACTGGTTTCAAGTGACAGAAATCTTAAACGAAAATCACCTTAACAGAAAATTGACGGTGGACGGTGGACGAGCGTCTAGCCACAATCCGCATCAAAGCGAGATTCTTCAACATCTCGCTCATCTGCGGCCATGCTCCGACGGAAGAGAAGGATGAGGCATTCAAGGATCTCTTCTGTGAGTGCTTGGAGCACACGTACGAGCGCTGCCCCCGTCATGATATCAAAATCGTGCTTGGCGACTTCAATGCCAGGGTGGGCAAGGAAACGTGCGACAACGGATTGAAGCTGATCGCCTTCGCCGGGGCCCGAAACATGGTATTATGCAGTACTACGTTCAAGCATAAAAATATCCATCAAGCTATGTGGCTGTCTCCGGATCGAAAAACGAGAAACCAAATCGATCATGTTGTGATAGACAAAGACACGCTTACTAACCGATTTTTAAAAATTTGCTATCGCTGTAAAGGCGTTTAAACCCGCTTTCGATTTCTTCTGATATGCATATTTGTATATCTTGTGAATAAAATTTTGAAAAACCCACGTCCTTTCGGCTAATATGTATATTTGTATACTTTGTATCTAAAAATTGGAGAAAAAAACACTTAAAAAAGAAAAAATACCTTTTTTTGCATATAAAAAAAAAATTTACAGAAAAATAAGTAATACAATTGAATACCATATTTAAATAAAAGAAATAACGTATAGTGTTTTAAGCGTTAATTCGTGCTTGTTGGCCAACAGCCCTGTTAAAAATTAAGCAAAAGTATATGTAACAGAAGTCTAAGGTACATAAAAATATAAAAACATCGTGGTTTTTGATTTTTTACAGGTTATATATAAAAATTAAAGATAATTTTCTGTTTTATTTAAATAAACTATTCAATTAGTATATTTTTTGTTTAAAATATTTTTTATAAGAAAAAATTTATATTTTTCCCTTTTAAGTGTTTTTCTCAAATTTTTATATACGAAGTATACAAATATGCAGATCAGAAGAAAGGGGGTTTACAATTGTTCAAAATAGGTTGGTAATTTTTTTGTTTAAAAAATATATATATATTTTTTAATTTCTTAATAATGTTCAAACCGCAACCAAAACAATATAAATCCAAGATTCAAACTTTGTATAAAATTTAGAAAGTTCATCAAAATTTCAAACTTTTGAAATTGCAAAATTTTAGGAAATTGCAGGTCTGAAATATGTAGCTCAAAGTTCTGGTTGATTGTTTTGTCATACGATGTTGCGCATTTTTACAAGCTTTTCGCCATATAATGGTTCCTTGGGCGAAAATGTTTGTTATGGTCCATAGTACCAGAATCGGAAGGATATGAATCAACTTTTTTAATTGACCCACCCTAATATATATATATATATATTACATGATCCAATGATCGGATCTAAGCCAAATTAGTATGGGACCACCTCTGAGACACTACCTTTCCGGGTTAGCGAAATCGGTTCATGTGGTTCAAAGTTATGCGGTAACAAACACACAAACAAAAAAAATATTCCGACGAACTGATAACCTCCTCCTTTTTCGGAAGTAGTTTTTTTTTTAATTTTTTCCGACGGTCCTGTGTAATTTTTTCCATATAATAAATGCTTTT
>NW_016170332.1:0-978 GCF_001687245.7 Rhagoletis zephyria
GCCGGTACCCCACTAAAACGTGAAAAGTGTTCTAATTTTTATTTAAAAATAATAATAAGCACTGAGTGTTTTCTCCCCTTGTTTGCTTTACACAATAATCACGCGCGTTCTTTTTTTTTTTTTTCCAAAATATGTATATCACCACAGTTTTTTATTTTTTTTTTGACGATTTGTACACACACAAGTGCAATGAAATTAAACCACGTACCTTAATGTGTTGTTATATGCCGTGTAGTGCGATATGCTGCTTTATTAATAAATGTATTGCCGACACTAGTGGTGCTGTGATGCAAACGTGATGCTGTGATGCAAACCAAAACGTTGATTTGATGAACAGCCGGTTGAGCGATGAACCAAAAAACGCTGCTAGTGTAGCAAACCAAAGAAAAAACGCTTGATGTGGCTCTTGTGGAACGTTGGTTGTGGCAGTTGCTGTGATGCTATGTGGACGAACGTGATGCTGGTGACGATCGGTTGAGGCAGTTGAAAAAACTCAGATGCTGTGTGGACTGTATAATGTGGTTACTTTTTAGGCTCGAAGACCAATATTTACGCAGGTGGCGTCGCACGAAGATGGAGCGCACCAGCGTAAAGTTAATGTAACGAAAATAGGAGCAAATAAAAGACACAGTGGTTTTAGTGCAATGAAATTAAAAAGCGTTTTATTTGTAAATATCTATGAGTCTGAATAGTGTGGCACACAAGAGTTGGCTTACCGAACGTGGTGTGATGGCTGACGTGATCTCCTTGCTGTCTTCTAAGAAGTGAAAAAGTGCCAACAAACGAAAAGGGATGTAGCCCACCGCACAGTAACTTTCGTTAAGTTTCCCCTCCAATAAGTTACCGTACAGTGGGGCTTGTTGTTAGCGGCTGGAAAGATAGCCGTAACTTATGTATGTGTTTGTGTGCTCTTACATCAAGTGACAAAACGCGGATTAGGGTGGTGCAATATATTTAGGTCGCGGACCTAAACATACC
>NW_016170332.1:4598-8587 GCF_001687245.7 Rhagoletis zephyria
GAGTAAGATATATTGAAATTATGCCAATAAGCTTCCAAATCAAATAATTTTTTGAATTACCATCTGTCTTAGACATAGTTGAGACAAATACTCTTCAAATGATGAAGTCAAACAATTATACAAATGTTGTCAATGGTGAGGTATTTAAGAATATTGCTTGCAAAATATCAAATGCGGACGTAATAATTCCATATAACCTATATTTTGATGACTTTCAAATAAATAATGCGTTGGGAAGGCATACATATTCAATATGTAGATGCTACTAAAATTTTCCTACGCTACCTGTTATTTGCAATCTAAATTAGATTTTATATTCCACGCTTGTTTCTAGTGACAGTTTGAAAACTTGAGCATTACTATTTCCCTGCATCATTTAATAAAAGAATTAATGATACTTGAAAGTGGTATAACGATTTTATCCAAAAGGGTTGTATTTGTTTTGAATTTTATAATTGGCGATAACCTCGCTGTCAATAATGTTCTTAGATACACGCAGTGTTTCAACTCAATTCGATTTTGCAGATTTTGTAAGAATACTAAATCAGAAACAAGGATCAGTGCAGAAGAAACCAACCTCAGAACAGTACTATCTTACGAAAATGACTTAAAACATATTAACTCCGGAATCAAAAGTGAGTGTCCCTTGAATAAATTAAGATATTTTCACGTTATTAATAACGTTTCCTTCGATATAATGCATGATATGTTAGAAGGTGTTTGCGTGTACGACACTTCAAAAATTTTATTAAGCCTTATTGAATCCAAAGTAATTACCATTGACTTACTAAACAACAGAAAAAATTTATTTCCATATGGTGAATTAGAAGTTGGCAATGTGTCAAAAGTTTTATCTAAGAAAAACTTACAATCATGCAACCTAAAAATGACTGCATCTGAAATGTTGTGCTTTATAAGATATTTGCCATTAATGTTAGGTGATATCGTTCCAAAAGAAAATATATTTTGGAAGTCTCTCCTCAACCTAATATCTATCCTTGATTTTCTTATGAAAGATGAGTATTCAGAAAATGATTTGATTTATTTAGCAAAGCTCATCAAAGAACATCATGAAACATATGTTCGTTTATTTGGACATCTTAAACCAAAACACCACTTCATGGTACATTATCCGAAAGCAATTGAATGGGTGGCCCATTGAAATACTTGTGGTAAATGAGATTCGAGGCGAAACACAAAGATACTAAAATCTATTTCAACAGCATAACTTCATGCTTGAATCCATCTAAAAGTATAGCGCGAAGAAGTTGTTTCCAATTTTCTTATTTTTTACTAAAATATTCCCTAGGGGTTCCAAAAGAATTCGAAGAAAATTATTTTCAAAATCATAACCCAGATCTTTTAAAAATCTTTGAAAGCAATGAATTTGGAATTGATATAAAATCAGCAAAAACACTCATTTGAAATAACTTATAAATGTTCCATATATAAACAAAAATATTACATTGGCATTTTCTGCAAAGATTTTAAGCTTTACAAAATTAACTTTTTTTTGCTAGTTAATGACAAAATATTCATAGCATGTAATGAAATTGCAATAAAAGGATTTGACAAGCACTTTGTGGCTTATGAAGTAGGAGAATGTGTTAATGAAAACATTGTTACTCCAATAGATAACTTTTCTACTCGTCCCATGCATTTGTACACAATTGCAAATGGTAAAACTTACGTTAGATATAAGAGTATTTAAAATTGTATTGTCTAATGTTACTTTACATGTGAACTGAATTGAATTAAAACAAATTTTCAATAAAAACATTCATTAAACAAAAATGTATGTCGTTTTCATTTATTTCAGATAATTTTTCGGTAAAGATTTAAAATGTTAGTTGTTAAATTTATAACTGCCGTTTTAAAAGATTTCTCCTAAATTTGCGTTAAGAAATTAATTGTATGGGTATTAAATTATGTATACTTCTATAATGTGTGTTTTAAATTTAAGAATTTTCTTTTTTAATAATTTTACTATAACGAACGCAGTGAGGGCTCGAACCCGATACAAAAATTCTTCAACCGTCAAGTGGTCTGCTGATCCATCGTACTTAATGTTCCAATTCTGTATAATATTCACTACTTTATCTAGGCGAAAACTTTGACTACTGTGAATGTTACCTTGGCTACTATCCCTAAACTCTCGCTCAGACTGACGACTATATGACTGATTCGCAGTCCTCAACTGATTCAGATTTAATCCAGCCAACATTCTAGTAACACTTTCTTCAACGATTTGAGATACACGATTGTAGTCTACTTCAGCACTCGGATTTCGATTGTTTATCTCGGGGTTACGTGGCGTTTGATTCACGTTAGACGCAAGGTTACCATCTGCATCTACATCAATTAAAGGCAGAGGTAAGTTTTGTGAAGCTGAACCGTGGGCTATTTGTCGACTTTTGCCTTCGTTTAGCGACTTAGATGCGGGACTATGGGTACTACGATAACTACGGGTTACTTGCCTATGTCCTGCTCCACGTTTTCGATAATTGGAACCGGGTTTGTTTTGCAAGGTTTGACCTTGCTCTTTAATTGTTATCGGTAAGCAATCCTTGATGTGACAGAGCCTTTTACAACAAGGACACTCATTCTGTTCTTTCAGCCATTTCGAAATANCCGGTAAGCAATCCTTGATATGACAGAGCCTTTGCAACAAGGACACTCATTCGGTTCTTTCAGCCATTTCGAAATACATTCTCTATGGTACACGTGATTACATAAAGTGATTACACAATCATCGCTTTCGGTCATAATTTGCTGACAAATTGTGCAATTGCATGCCTCGATGGCAACGGCCGACAGTCCGGGAAGATTTTCATTACTCCGTGTAACTGGCATTTTGAACACCCTTCCAAATGTAAAAAAAAATCAAAAATATCTGANCCGTAATTAAATAAAGTGATTACACAATCATCGCTTTCGGTCATAATTTGCTGACAAATTGTGCAATTGCATGCATCGGTGGCAACGGCCGACAGTCCGGGAAGATTTTCATTACTCCGTGTAACTGGCATTTTGAACACCATTCCAAATGTAAAAAAGAAAAAAATCAAAAATCTCTGATTGTAGGATATCGTTTCCTCGTCGGTAAAACAGGTGGGCTTTTCTGGTAATGCAGGTTTGTACTGAAAATCATTGCTGAGTTGAAAGAGATGGAAAATAAAATTTGGGCTATTGATGTAATTTAACCAAGCGAGAAAAAAATAAACACAGACGTTGCTTTCTAACTTTCGGACGGAATTTCTGAGGTTTTCTCTGAGTCGGAATCCGTATTCCAGAATTTTAGAAAGAAGAAAAAAAACGTTATAAGCAAAAAAAAATAAGAACGAATCAAACTAACAATAATAAATACGATTACCACGAAGGAAATGGTTAATTTCTTCGCGGTTTGCCATCCGGAGCGAATGCCGGNAGGTAATGCAGGTTTGTACTGAAAATCATTGCTGAGTTGAAAGAGATGGAAAATAAAATTTGGGCTATTGATGTAATTTAACCAGAGGTTTTCTCTGAGTCGGAATCTGTATTCCAGAATTTTAGAAAGAAGAAAAAAAAACGTTATAAGCAAAAAAAAAATAAGAACGAATCAAACTAACAATAATAAATACGATTACCACGAAGGAAATGGTTAATTTCTTCGCGGTTTGCCATCCGGAGCGAATGCCGGAATGCAAAAAGTCCTGCGAATGTTACAAAAACAATTTTTTTTTTTTAATTAAAGTTCGGTTTCCGGTGGTAAACATTTTCGGAGTCAACGCCGAAAGAAATGTAGAAAAATCCTACCAGAAATGAACAAATGAATCATGCAATATAACAAATCAATTGCGTTAATGCACTGGGCCAAAAAAAGGAGCCTATACTATTGTCCAGAGTCCAGAAACTTTTCAAGAGGTCACAATATTTGGTTAAGAACCCTATACTGAAAAATCCTTCTATCAAATCCAAGAACCTTGCACAAATGGAATTTCTGTATTTAC
>NW_016170332.1:8721-11105 GCF_001687245.7 Rhagoletis zephyria
TACCACGAAGGAAATGGTTAATTTCTTCGCGGTTTGCCATCCGGAGCGAATGCCGGAATGCAAAAAGTCCTGCGAATGTTACAAAAACAAATTTTTTTTTTTAATTAAAGTTCGGTTTCCGGTGGTAAACATTTTCGGAGTCAACGCCGAAAGAAATGTAGAAAAATCCTACCAGAAATGAACAAATGAATCATGCAATATAACAAATCAATTGCGTTAATGCACTTGGCCAAAAAAAGGAACCTATACTATTGTCCAGAGTCCAGAAACTTTTCAAGAGGTCACAATATTTGGTTAAGAACCCTATACTGAAAAATCCTTCTATCAAATCCAAGAACCTTGCACAAATGGAAAATCTGTATTTACTGTTGGAATTGAACTTTATTACTACCGGATTACAGAGCAAAACAAGTCAGAATATTTTCGTTTTCGGATCTTTAACAAAGAAGTTCGNTGTTGTAATTGAACTTTAATACTACCGGATGACAGAGCAAAACAAGTCAGAATATTTTCGTTTTCGGATCTTTAACAAAGAAGTTCATTTAGCAAAAATGCTTTTATACTTCCAAACTTGTGTAGCCCCACGTTGGGCGCCAAAAAATGTAATGGACGATCTTAGCTGACAGCAGCCGAGCGGAGGTCTTCCTAGTGGGAAAGTTTAAATAGATTTAACAATTACTTTGTTAGCGTGTAGAAAGCCGGACGGGACCCATTGATCTAGGCTAGTCTTCAGTGGCTGGGGTGGTTCTTGGCAATTCTACCAGCTATCCTCACTAATACATTTTATTATTATAGAGTCCCTACTAACATTACAAAAAAAAAATTAAACCAAAATAAAAAAATACATGGGCTGGTACACTACACTAATATTGCCGGAACTCCATGGTTGGCTCTTTCAACAAACAACAACAAAAAAATGGCCAAGTCAAGATGGAAGTTGACTTTCCGGCTCGCAACCCACCCATCCATGGTTTCCTACGGCGGAATTGATATGGAAACCCCAATAGCGCACTACATTACCATCATGCCCTGCCTTACCAAGAGGAAACTACTTCACCACTACTACTGCATCATTTCAGAAACACACAAAAAAAAAATTGCATGAGAAAAATGTTACAACTTTTATTCATATACGGGCTCTCATTTCCTACAACTACATCTTCATGGGTTTCCTACAGGTAGTATACCTACACAGTTAGTTTCTTAACCCTATTTATTTTTTTCTAGAATTTTAAATTTTTGTTTTTGTTGTTTAAATTAACTGTAATTTAAATTTTAACACAGTATTCAAAATCACGTAGTTAAATTCAAGAGTAATTCAACTCATTTACGTGCTTAGGTACTATTAAGCTGTATTAGTCATGTATGTATATATTTGCTTTTTTTTTTTTCCACAATCCTCAGACAACAAGATCAGCAAACAGAACAGAAGAATGGGTTTGAAGCCAAACTATAAGGTCTAGGCAAGATACACGGGCATAGGCATATAGGTATATATGTACATATAATGAAAATATCAAATTTAAGTATATATAAGTATATAAGAAATATAAAGTTTGAGCATATGTATATGTATATTAATATTAAAATTGGGCGAGTGAGCGAAAGCTTATCTCATTAAAACTCTCCACCAATTGATGGAATTAGTGATAAGCTTGGCTCATCTGCCTTCACGATCAAAATAGCAACAAGGAAAAGAGAATAAGAAGTATAGCACTCACCAATTCATCTGCTGCAGAACGCTGAAAGGCCTTTCCGTGTTGTTGCAGTCGGGGGAGCTAGTGGAAAACTATTAGTATGTATTGTAATTAGGCTATCAGTTATTGTTGTTGTTCACGTTTCATTCACTCGTAAGCGGGAAAACCGGTTCCGCTTGTTGGAATGTATGTAGACTGTACCCCGACTTAGTATTTTTTTTTTTGGTTTTTATATATTTTGTTAGCTAAATATGCTATTTTCTTCCTTGCTTTTCAAAAATTTACGTTGGGTTTTTGGTTGATTTTATGTTTTTCGTACAGTTCTATGTACAGGTATGCTCATGCACCAATATGTATGTATGTGCAAACGTACATAGGTACATCTATGCCTCTCACTTCCGCACCGTATTCACTTTCGAGACTTTTGGTTCTGTTTGATACTAATCTTTTTGGTTAAAAATTTTACCGATATAATGATATTTGCGACCTTCTTATTTCATTTAATTTATAATTACTTATAATTACTTATAATTTTTTTATTTTTTATATTTTTTTATTTTTTTAAATGTTCACCACCTTAGTTAATATATATATATTTTATAGTATATTTTATCCACTAGCATAAATTTTTAGTAATTTTTTCATATAATATTAACGACGGTGTTTCACGTGGCAATTTCCCGGCAA
>NW_016170332.1:11115-12377 GCF_001687245.7 Rhagoletis zephyria
TTTTTTTTTTTTTTTTTGAATTATTTTAAATGTTCACCACCTTAGTTAATATATATATATTTTATAGTATATTTTATCCACTAGCATAATTTTTTAGTAATTTTTTCATACAATATTAACGACGGTGTTTCACGTGGCAATTTCCCGGGACCGTCTAACGCACGTGGCCAAGCAATATGTACTGATTTTTTTCTGCGACGAAACCTGCGCTGGAGCTGAAGGCATCTAGTCATTCAGCCGAGCTTTTCCAGGAGCTCTCCGGGTGCATGGAAGTTTTTCTCCCTTTAGCAATTATCGGTATTTCAGCCAATCGGAAATCGACGTGTATCACCAGGAATGCACGTACACAAATTAGCAGCTCAGAAGTGGAAAAGCGCACATGTCGCATTATGTCTATACATATTTTTATATAAGGCAAATCAGTTTTCTCTTAGGATGGATGATAAAAAAGCTTTTTACTTACCTAAGATTTAATGGTAGGGGATATCCACTGGAGGTTGATCGAAAAATTTGTATGTCTTCCTAAGGAGAGAAGACGTCTTCTCAGTTCCGCAGCCAAAGGAAAAAGGAAGTACTTGACTTTGCCGAAATATGTCTAGGCTCTACATTTGGCAGCTTGAAAAGACTTGTCAACAGTTGGTAATACTTTTCCCAGAGCGAGTATAATTCAAGGTTGCATTATGCAGGAATTATCGCATGCGAGAAAAATGGTTTATGTTGGGTGTTTGCGCAAGCTTCTGCTGTGGGATATTTGCTAATTAAAAAAGCAAGGAAGGTAAAACCGAAAACAGATGGCTAATTATAGCTATCTTTTCCAAATGACGTTAGGAATGTTAAAATTATATTTGTGACGTTACAGTATCACTATTAGCGCTGGCTAAGTTTGAGCACACACGTGGTACACTTTATTATTTCGTTTCTAACTATAACAAGTAAGAAAGTCTAAGTTCGGGCAGAGCCGAACATTAAATACCCGGCGCACGTATTAAATATATGTTTTTCGCCTTACCGAAAGCTACGGCTACATGGTAAGCCGGGGCGTATCAATTTTGAGTAAATTATGGGAAGTGGGCGTGGTTAAAGTCCGATTTCGCCCATTTTCAATACCAACCTACCTTGGATTAAGGGAAACCTACATACCAAATTTCGTTGAGATATCTTAATTTTTACTCGAGTTATCGTGTACACGGACAGACGGACAGACGGACAGACGGACGGACAGACAGACATGGCTTAATCGATTTCTTTTTTCATCCTGATCA
>NW_016170332.1:12444-15949 GCF_001687245.7 Rhagoletis zephyria
AGAGTCCTTAAATTTCGATTTTGAAGTTTCAAGCAGTTCTGAAATTCACCGTTATATGAGAAGCGGCCGTTATTTTAGTCCGATTTCAATAATTTTCAACGGTTTGCTTATATGTGGCAAGCACAATAACCATTTATGTATACATTTGTCTATATCTATCTCGATTCGTTTTGGCTGTTACAAACAACCGTTATGTGAACAAAATTAATATACCCTTGTGCACAAGTGCGCTCGGGTATAAAAATTGCGGTAGGAATCTTACCTTTAGTGTGTAAAAATCCAGGCGTTATTATTTTATATAAAGATGGCACCGGAATTAATAGATATTTATTGATTTTCGCCTACTTTTTGATAGGTATATATATGTAAGATTTAACTTTGCGTTTATTAAAGATATGATTTTCACTTGTTTTTTTTCACCCGTTTATCCAGCTCGCTGGTTCCCAAAAGAAAGAAAGAAGGGATTTCGGCGGAAGTAGGATGTAAGCTGAGGTGGCTATCTAATTTATCGATAACTGATTATCTAAAATCATATGGGTGGAAAGATGGGTTAAGGAAACTTGCAGAGCTATGTTTATTATGCTTTATGGTATGGAGGGGAATAAAAAAAATATAGAGATGGAATTTGAAGTCTATGAATATGATGCGGAGAATTATATGAAAGGATACTATTACAATCGAGTGATGTGCGCCAGTACACTTCCCCCCTGCTGGAGTGTTGGTGCAGTGTGAATTACCCCTTTGGCTTCCTGAATATCTTTTCTGTGGTATATTCCGCGCTTTCTTGTAATTTTATCCTCCAATTCATACATGGAATTGCCTTTAACCGTAATTACTTTGGCCTTAAGGAACTTTGGAGCAAACTTTCTGCTAGCGTCACTCAGCACGAAGTTCCGTCGGTTAACGGTATCTCCTGTTTGGAAATTTTTCGCATTGCTTCGCAAGTTGTAGCGTTTGGCGGAGTTCTCGAACGCTTTACTAATGTTCTCCAATATTGGCTTGCGTATACATTTTAGTCTGTCGGTTCTGTCCAAGACAGTTTCGCCAAGTGTTTCTAACTTTCGCAGTAACCCATATTCGTCAGAGTGCGAGAGCATTTGCTGGCCGAATAGAGCAAAGTACGGTGTGCATCCAATGGACTGGTGGTAAGAACTCCTCAGCGCTTCCGCAATGTCTGCTAAGTGTTTGTCCCATAGTGCCTGGTCACTTTTCAAGTATGATCTTATTCCAGCGATAATCGATCTGTTAACTCTCTCGCTCGCATTAGCTTGTGGGCTGTATAAGGCGGTATAAGAATGCTTAATGCCGCGTTCTGCTAAAATATTATTAAATTGTGTGCATTTGAATTGTTTTCCATTGTCGCTTAAAATAATTTCTGGAGTTCCAAAAACACTAAAAACATTTTCTGTGAGAAAATTGCAAATAACCGGGGTGTTAAAGTTTCTAACAGCTTTTAGTAAGGGAAATTTCGTTAGGTGATCGAGCACGATTAAAATGCCAATATTTCCTTGTCTTGATCTGGGATACGGTCCAAGTAGGTCTATGTACAATTTCTGGAAAGGACGTTGGACAGTATACTGAACGGACATAGGGGGTCGCAAGGTAACGTTAGGCGCGTTTTTGGGACCCATAGTTTCCAATTGAAAGCTTCACGTTCTGGATTTCCATGGGGGTGTTCGGTTCGTTTATAAACCAGATCGTCAATTACTTGGAGATCGGGTAGGCGGTTTCCATTACTTCGGACTTGAGTTACTAACTTTTTATACTCATCGGACAAAAATTCTGACGACTTCAGATCGACTAACGGACGGACTTCTAACGCATTTACTTCATCAAAATTTTGCCGTGACAAGCAATCTGGCACCACATTTAGTGAACCTTTTCGGTGTTCTATTTTAAACCGGTAACCTTGCAGTTTTACCGCACATCGAGCTAGTCTACTGGTCAGGTGTGTCTGGCGCATGAGCTATTGCAAGCTGGCGTGGTCAGTGACGATAGTAAAATCCTGGCCCTCAACATATGCTCTAAACTTCTGTAAACTGAGTACTGCTGCGAGGCATTCCAATTCAGTAACGCTATAGTTACTTTGGGCCTTGTTCAGTTTTTTCGAAAAATAGGCAATCGGAGCTTCTACATCATCGTCATTCTTTTGTACTAACACGGCACCAACACCAAGCTTGCTGGCGTCACACTGGATGAAGAAGGGTTTTTCGTAGTTTGGGCTAGACAGAACTGGTGCTGAGGATAGCATTTGTTTCAATTTGTCACAAGAAGCTTGCGCTTCCTCATTCCAACGAAACGTCTTACATTTCTTCAGCAAATTAGTTAGCGGCGTAGTGATCGCGGCAAAGTTATCGATAAAACGGTGGTACCATCCGGCCATTCCCAGGGAACGGCGTAGTTGCTTCACACTAGTTGGCACCGGGTAATTAGATACTGCCGAAACTTTGTCCGGATCGGTCTTAAGTTTTCCCTCACCTACGATATATCCGACATATCTCACCTCTCTGATACAAAATTTACTTTTCTCGACATTAATTGTCAATCCCGCTTTTCTTAAGTGATGTGCAACTTCGCATAAAACGGACATGGGTGTCAAAGTCTTCTAACACAATAAGAAGGTCGTCTAAGTATACAAAAACTGGATTCCTTAGCTGAGGAGGGATAACGCGATCCATCAAGCGGCAAAGTGCTTGTGGGGCATTGCATAAGCCAAATGGCATTACGCGGTAACGGTAAAGCGGACGATTTGGGACAGTAAAGCAGGTGTAATCTCTGGAGCTTTCTGAAAGCGGTATCTGCCAAAAGGCACGAAGAAAATCTAGTGAACTAATGTACTTCGCCTTGGGTATTCTGCTTAAAATGCCATCAATGTGAGGAAGAGGATACGCGTCCTTAACGGTAACGCTATTAACTTTTCTTAAATCAAGACACAGACGGACTTTATTTGGCTTAACACAATCGGACTAGACCACGGACTATTCGATTACACCTATTATCGATTACACCTAGCTTGAGCCTTTCATCTATCTCTGCATGTACAAGCTTTTCCACGGCAGGAGATATTGGGAAATATCGTTGTTTTATCGGACGGACACCAGGTTGAAGCTCAACAACGTACTCCATAAGCGAAGTTTTTCCTAAGCCGTCTTTTCCGAAGCTTGGAAATCTATTTTTAATAATATCTAATTTTCGTTGTTCTTCAGCACTTAAGAAAAGGGTATTTTCGCCACGTTTGGCATCTAAAGAGATTTCGGATACTATGTGTGGGGCAATTTGGAATTTACTCCAAAAGTCGACTCCAAGTATGACGTTTTGTGACATACTGGGTATAATGAAAAACTGTATGGCTTCTTTCTTATCTTCAAACTTTACATTTAACTCTATGGTACCGAAAAATACTTGTTTGCTTCCGTCAGCGGTACATACCGANTCTATGGTACCGAAAAATACTTGTTTGCTTCCGTCAGCGGTACATACCGACGTTGAATGCTTGCGTAGTTGT
>NW_016170333.1:0-6700 GCF_001687245.7 Rhagoletis zephyria
CTTGAATCGAAAAAATTGTTTCTATATTGTTTGAGAAGCTCTCCTACCACGAAATAAATAATAAATAAATGGGTTTGAAACCATGGTATAATAATTACCGGTATTGTCTTCCCAGAGAGCGCATATGCNATAAATGGGTTTGAAACCATGGTATAATAATTACAGGTATTGTCTTCCCAGAGAGCGCATATGCCGATCTGCCTTATTAAAAAAATATCATTGTTGCCCACACTAAAAGGTTTACTGCTCGAAACCATCTTACAGAGAACTTATTCAAATTTATTTTGAAGGACTTTGCAATTTCAAAGATGTGACTAATTCCAAAAATTATTAAAAAATTCAATGCAATGTAGAATAAAAATATGGGTAACAAATTCAATAGGAAATTTCTAAAGAATTTAAAAAATTTATGTTTTTGGATTCACCAGGACGAATAGGTAATTTTTAAGCTGACAAAGTTAGAAGAACGAAATTCGAACAAATATTGCGAAATTTCAAATATAAAATTTTAAAATGACATTTACAATATTTACCAGCCCTTCTGCACCAAAAACTTGAATCTGTTTTAATTCTACAGGCTTTCCTCATTAAATTTATAACATACTTCTTCTCTAAGCACATTTCTCTGAATTTCTTAAATCATTTTTGAATTACTGCGGTCAGAGTCAAGAATAAAAACGCAATTTTAGTATATTTAGCCCATGGTTTCACGAAAATATTGATATGTATTTGTGTTTAAAATTTACTATCGCGCGGTGTTATATGTACAATGAGCTAGGCATTTATAAAAAAATAGAGATCCGGGATCCCGGGATTAACATTCCTAGTGCGTGCACGGAAAACACATATTTCACAATCTCAATTACATGAATGCATAGTTAAGTCTCGTAAAAAAAAACTTTGAAACTAGATTTCCCAAAATTTTCATTTTTACACATTCATGCTTCTGGCATGCGAGGGACGATATGTACTTGCCGATTTGTTTTACAAAAATTACACAGGTTTACAAAAAAAAGCTTATGCATATTGTATATCCCTATGTTATTCGACGCCCTGAATGCGAATCCGAGGTCTGTTAGCCTCCATCACGTCAAGTTCGAGGTCATTTGAAGGTCAAGTAGGGAAACACTTATTGAATAAACCTGAAAATTCAAAACAGTTCTTCTGAATTTGACCTTGGGATGACCTTGGCATGATCTGTAGATTACCTTAAAGAATCAAGGGACCCCTATATTCAGATTCAGCGCAAAAAAAAACAAAATTTCGTTTTTATTTTTATTGAATAAATTTGTTTGTTCTATTTGGCCCTCAAATTACCTCGAGCGTGACATTATAGGGGTTAACGGACCTCGCATTCTCGCATTCAGCGAGTTGAGAACTCCATATATGTATATGAATTTTCATGTTTATTCAATTAATTTTTCCCTACTTGATCTTCAAATGACCACGAACCTGACGTGATGGAGGCAAACAGACGTCGGATTTGCATTCAGCGCGTCGAATAACAACATAGGGGTATTGAGGTTTGGTTCAGTATGCA
The DNA here is from genome assembly GCF_001687245.7 of Rhagoletis zephyria. NCBI lineage: Eukaryota > Metazoa > Arthropoda > Insecta > Diptera > Tephritidae > Rhagoletis > Rhagoletis zephyria. The sequence continues at coordinate 1,541 of NW_016170333.1, forward strand.
GAAACTGTTTTATTGTAAACCTGTGTTATTTAAAAACAGACGTCTCGGTTGCTCAGCAAACAGGTTAATTGTTTCTGCAATTACTTCACATTGATTTTCTAAAACAAATTTTCGATGTATGCTTAAGATGCATAAACCTATAGGTAAATATTACAAGAAATTAAACTGATAATTGTCGGCCGCTGTAGTGTAGTGGTAAGCAGTGCGCGCTTTCACTCCGAAACCCAGGGTTCAAGCCCTGGTCAAAGCAACATCGCAAAAAATATAGAAACAAGGTTTTTTTTTTACAGCGGTCGTCCCTCGGCAGGCAATGGCAAACCTCCGAGTGTATTTCTGCCATGAAAAACAGCTTCTCATAAAAATACAATCGCCGTTCGGAGTCGGCGTAAAACTGTAGGTCCCTCCGCTTTGTGTGACAACATCAAGGCGCACGCCACAAATCGGAGGAGAAGCTTCGGCTAAACACTAACATATGTGTAAGCGCCAATCTATTATTATTATTAAACTGATAATTTGTTAAAACTAGTAGTAACCTCCGAAATTAAGAAGTAAAATTTAAGCATATGGGAAAATCTAAAAAACAGGTAACCTTTGTGTTATTTAGCTTTATTTTAATTGTTGTAAACTATATCAAGCTGGATGCTTTTGGATATAATTCATAGATAAAAAAATGTTTAATCAATTTGTTGCATAACTTTTGAGTTATAGATGTTTTAATTCAAAAAAAAATATTAAAAATAAATATAGTTTAAAAAAACTAAAAAACACGCTTTTAAAGCATATCAAACTAAAAAGTAAAAAATAATTCTTAATATAAGTTGAAAATAATAATGAACAAAAAATACTAGTATTATTGTGAAAAAGTNGATAATTCTTTTTGCATCGGAAAGGTAGTGTCTCAGAGGTGGTTCCATACTAATCTGGTTTAGATCCAATGATTGGATCGTGAAAAATATATATATATATATACATTTTTTATATGAGAATTGAAGTCGGTTTTTTGCTATAAATTACTTGTATCTATATACTTTATATGTATATATGATGAAACATAGGTTACAAGGTCTTATCGAGTGTATTGTGTGAAAGACTGAAGCCCACCGTCAACGAACTGATTGGGCTTTATCAGTGTTACTTTAGACCTGGAAAATCTCCCATAGACCAGGTATTCACAATAAATCAAATCTTAGAAAATACCCTCGAGAAGAGGATCGACACACACCACCTATTTGTTGATTTCGAAAAGAAGTTTTCTTTATGTCGCGCTGACTGGATCTGGTATCAGGCGAAACCAGTATGGGTGCGTAAAATGACGTTCAGCAATACCCCCAGCTCCGTCAGAATTCGGAAGAACCTCCCCAAGCTATTTTATACAAAACGAGATTTCAGAGAAGGTGACTTCCTTTTGCGTGATTTCTGTTGTCTGATGTTGGAGAAGATAATAGGTTTGTTCCACACGAGCCCGTGGGTACCCGAGGGTGCTTAAAACAGCCCAGAAAGCGTTCCACACACCGGTAAAATGGGTAAAAGAGCGCGAATACCTGCCACTTTTGGATCGTAAATATCTTCTTCTTCGTGCACGAAACAGCCCGGAATTTTTTCCGGGTAGAAATGTGCAAGAAGTTAATTTGAAATAACAGCCGTTGTTTATTTACAACCGATAGCAAATTTTGTAAAATACAAAAATGAAAATAGCACTAAAGTTTCAAAAATGTAGGTATTTGCTAATTGTATTAGCTAAATAAGATAAATACAGATAAAAATCATTGTTTAGAACTGATTTGTTGATTCCGGGCACGAAAAGTGGTTTTAATGTACAAGTGATTTAATAATGGGAGGCTACCCAGCATAAAAACACAATTACCACAGAAACGAAGGTGGAAATGATCTAGGCGATGGGAATCGCTTACCCTTTCGCTTCAAGAAGGCATTATTTTAACATGGGCATGTCATTGGCGGTAAGCCCTTACCCACAGCATTACCTTCAAATGAAAAGAGAACGCATGAATAAACAGAATCCAGAGAAGCGAACAAAGAAACAAACAATTTGAACAGGATTTCCATCTGTTTGAAAAGTCGAATTAAATTAAATTATGTGAAATATTGAAATATTGGCGTCAAACAAAGAAGTATTAAGAAATATTTAGTTTGACCGTTTACAACATTAAAGAGGGTTTCCACCTGTGTAAAAAGTTAAACTCAAATTATTTAATAAGTGAAATGCATTATTAAAGTATGGGTATAAATAGACATGGGTTCAAAATGTTTTCTGAACTTTATTTAAGAGGCTTGCCATATGTTTTAGAAATTAAATGTAACTTGAATTAAGGGAATTATATACACAATTTAAATTTGTATCGCAATATGTGTGTAAGTCGAAAAAGGTTTAATAAGGTTTTTGTTTTCAAATATTTTGAATAGGGTTGCCACCTGTTTTAAAATTATAATTTAATTAAAGTATGCATAAGTTAAATGAAATATTGAAACACGACGTGAAAGGAAGGTGGTAAGATATCCTTAGTTTGAATATTTAGAATATTAAAGAGGGTTTAAAAGCTAAACTCCAATTATTTAATAAGTTAAAGCAATTATTAAAAAATGGGTGTCAAATGAAATGAGTTTAAAAAGGCTTTATTTCTGAACTGAGCGTTGTCCCGTATTTAAAAAAGCAAATTTAACTTAATTCGTCAGGAACAGGAAATTTCTAGGTACCACAATATCAGACACAGGAGATTTGTTTATTTCGTAACTATATTTAGTAGGATTACCAGCTGTTTCCGAAGTCTTAGCTAACTTACGCACAAATCCCAAGACGAAGATAATGCGAAGACGAACACGAACACGAAGAAGAATACTAATACGGGGACCTAGTAAAAAGTAATCCAAATTTCTGCAGTATGACAGGAAATAAAAATGAATCGAAATAGTGATGCACGCATATACACTCTTGAAAAGTTTTCTGAGTTAGGGCGTTTTCGAACTGGCTGCCGATATAGGTCGATCTTCCACTCACGTGTCGAAATATAGTTACTATTTTCATACCACAAAAATATTTAGAACTGGAGTAAAAAAATTAATAAATGTGAAGTAAATACATATGCCAAAAGCATGATGTGCAAATTTACCAATTTTGAGTTATTGGGTTAACTTGATTAACCTTTGGATGTTCTATGTTATATCAAAACCCAGAATACCGTGCGTACTAGGGATGTTAATTTTCCGGCTTTTTCCGATCCTGATTAGTCCCGGGATTAGTCCCGGAATTTAGATATTCATTAATTTTCAACTACTTGAATCGAAAAAATTGTTTCTATATTGTTTGAGAAGCTCTCCTACCATGAAATAAATAATAAATAAATGGGTTTGAAACCATGGTATAATAATTACAGGTATTGTCTTCCCAGAGAGCGCATATGCCGATCTGCCTTATTAAAAAAATATCATTGTTGCCCACACTAAAAGGTTTACTGCTCGAAACCATCTTACAGAGAACTTATTCAAATTTATTTTGAAGGACTTTGCAATTTCAAAGATGTGACTAATTCCAAAAATTATTAAAAAATTCAATGCAATGTAGAATAAAAATATGGGTAACAAATTCAATAGGAAATTTCTAAAGAATTTAAAAAATTTATGTTTTTGGATTCACCAGGACGAATAGGTAATTTTTAAGCTGACAAAGTTAGAAGAACGAAATTCGAACAAATATTGCGAAATTTCAAATATAAAATTTTAAAATGACATTTACAATATTTACCAGCCCTTCTGCACCAAAAACTTGAATCTGTTTTAATTCTACAGGCTTTCCTCATTAAATTTATAACATACTTCTTCTCTAAGCACATTTCTCTGAATTTCTTAAATCATTTTTGAATTACTGCGGTCAGAGTCAAGAACTAAAAACGCAATTTTAGTATATTTAGCCCATGGTTTCACGAAAATATTGATATGTATTTGTGTTTAAAATTTACTATCGCGCGGTGTTATATGTACAATGAGTACAATGATCCCGGGATTAACATTCCTAGTGCGTGCACGGAAAACACATATTTCACAATCTCAATTACATGAATGCATAGTTAAGTCTCGTAAAAAAAAACTTTGAAACTAGATTTCCCAAAATTTTCATTTTTACACATTCATGCTTCTGGCATGCGAGGGACGATATGTACTTGCCGATTTGTTTTACAAAAATTACACAGGTTTACAAAAAAAAGCTTATGCATATTGTATATCCCTATGTTATTCGACGCCCTGAATGCGAATCCGAGGTCTGTTAGCCTCCATCACGTCAAGTTCGAGGTCATTTGAAGGTCAAGTAGGGAAACACTTATTGAATAAACCTGAAAATTCAAAACAGTTCTTCTGAATTTGACCTTGGGATGACCTTGGCATGATCTGTAGATTACCTTAAAGAATCAAGGGACCCCTATATTCAGATTCAGCGCAAAAAAAAACAAAATTTCGTTTTTATTTTTATTGAATAAATTTGTTTGTTCTATTTGGCCCTCAAATTACCTCGAGCGTGACATTATAGGGGTTAACGGACCTCGCATTCTCGCATTCAGCGAGTTGAGAACTCCATATATGTATATGAATTTTCATGTTTATTCAATTAATTTTTCCCTACTTGACCTTCAAATGACCACGAACCTGACGTGATGGAGGCAAACAGACGTCGGATTTGCATTCAGCGCGTCGAATAACAACATAGGGGTATTGAGGTTTGGTTCAGTATGCAGAAACTGTTTTATTGTAAACCTGTGTTATTTAAAAACAGACGTCTCGGTTGCTCAGCAAACAGGTTAATTGTTTCTGCAATTACTTCACATTGATTTTCTAAAACAAATTTTCGATGTATGCTTAAGATGCATAAACCTATAGGTAAATATTACAAGAAATTAAACTGATAATTGTCGGCCGCTGTAGTGTAGTGGTAAGCAGTGCGCGCTTTCACTCCGAAACCCAGGGTTCAAGCCCTGGTCAAAGCAACATCGCAAAAAATATAGAAACAAGGTTTTTTTTTTACAGCGGTCGTCCCTCGGCAGGCAATGGCAAACCTCCGAGTGTATTTCTGCCATGAAAAACAGCTTCTCATAAAAATACAATCGCCGTTCGGAGTCGGCGTAAAACTGTAGGTCCCTCCGCTTTGTGTGACAA
>NW_016170333.1:13063-15948 GCF_001687245.7 Rhagoletis zephyria
AAAAATATAGTTAATTCTATAACAAAAGACATGTGAGGTGAAGTCTCAAACTTTATAGAAAATTTATAAAAATTGAGAAAATTAAAAAAAAAAATCAGTTTCAGTAGAAGACGAACTCGAGCCAGAATCTGTTTGCATATTTTGGCTACAAATTTTAAACATATTTAGTTGGTGGGTTTATAAAATACAACATTCACATTAAAATGTTGACTAAAAGGTATATTACCGAATTATCGCTAAACGAATTTTCGAGAACGTATGCAATTTAATAGTGTTAAATGTATATGTGCAAGTAAAACTACAGGTGGTCGAACATCAAAAATCAAAGTAAAGCTACATATATCATGGCCAAGAGTCGGTAGTTTGCACCGTTTCCAAATTTTTAGAACTTACATTGCACCGTAACAGTAGTCGTCTTAAGTTTGAAATACTGACAGCCGATTTCTCAGTGGAAGTTTAATTATAATCAAAAGAATATCTCTTATTGTCATCTTCTCAGGGTACTTAATATATGATTAACTCACCACCACCTTTCATAAGATTTATTAATGACGAAACCAGCTTTTCCTGTAAATCCTGAGAAACCTGCAAATGATGAAGTTGGCTTGGGTTGAATCCAAACAGTTTTTTATCTTGCGAAATCCTAGGAAACGAAACAATTGCAAGCCGACACCTTTTAATAATAAATTTAATTAATGCTTTCAACGTATGAGTTGTCAAAAACCATTGTTTTGAACATGTAAACTTCAAGTAAATGTCAATTACACCAATTTACAAAAGTATTTATTAAATGTAAAAATCAGTACAAACTCAAAAAATCAGTAGATTTTGCGTACTGATTTCGGGCTCTTAAAAATCAGTACAATAGAAAAAAATCAGCACATGTACTGATTAAATCAGCGCATCATAAAGTGTGCTTTAAAAAATAACTAAATGGCAAGTAAAGAAAAGTGTGTAACTCTACTTTTCACAATTTTCAAAATTTTCGGTTATCGCGTGTAGTTTTTGAAGCATTTTATTTTAAAAACTTTCTAAATATGTATTGTGGTCTACAAACAATTTCAAATAATTTGATACCTTAGCAAGAGGTGTGCTTTCAGAATAAATCAACTTTTAAAGATAAAATATTCTGCGACCTTGAGCGTAATTTTTATTCCAAAAATATCGTAATTGAAGGCACATTTGGAAAATACGTCGAAACGATCTAAATCTTTTTGTAACTACCCAAGGCGAATTAATATAAGGTGATAGCAGGAGTACAAAAACAAAAATTTACATGTATTTTGTTTTTGCTTTGGCGGCATAAACTGTCAAAATCTGTAAGAGTGTGTGTAGAAATTCAAACAAAATTTTTCAATTTGATATCAGAAGCCGTGCGGCGAAACACATACACAAAATCAGCTGAGCTAGTAACACCACCTTATATAAATTCGCCTTGTACTAGTCCTTATAATGTTACATATACCTAAAAATGCTTAAAAAAATTCTCTAGAAGTGTGTAAAAACCCTGATTTACTACATTTAATGATGCTTCTTGTAGTCAGAATATTATGAGCGAGGTATCAAATCAACTTTTTTCGACAAAGGTTCTGATAATCATTCCTACATAATTGGAGCCTTCTAAACGCAATGGCGTCCCCAGTTTTGCCCGATTGGCTTCAGTTTTGAGATAGCGGTACTTGAAAATTTGCTTAAATTTTAAATATTTTATAAAAAACTCCCTAATTTTTGGAGATATTTTACTAAAATTATACACATAACCGTTTTTTAATTAAGGTAATATTAAAAAATCGATATGTATATGCAAAATTTTAGTAAAATAACTTCAAAACTGAGGGCGTTAGTTATTAAATAGTTAAAATTTAATCAAACCTTCAGGATCCGTTATCTCGAAAACCCAAGCCAATCTGATAAAACAGAGGATGCCATTGAATTTAGATCGCCCCACTTAAGTGAGTTCCACTTTCAAAATCTTTGCTCGAAAGTTACATCTTGCACAGCGTAATATGAACACAAATAATGTTTTTGTTTTCTATTTCAGCGATCTAAATGTTTATTTCTCGTCTGACTTTTGAAGCACTTGATGAAAATTAATTACACTTATATTTATCGATTTATTAAGAGTTTACGAATAGAATCATATATAAAACATAGGTGTGCCCACAAATCAAAAAATTTAACTTTTTATTTTAAAAGTATACCTAGTATANTATAAAACATAGGTGTGCCCACAAATCAAAAAATTTAACTTTTTATTTTAAAAGTATACCTCAGTAGTTAGCTCAAAATATATTTAAAGAACTTCGTGAAAGACAACAATTAATCTCGTATTACTAGAGACCTGATAACCCAGGATAATTTTTAAGTTCTTAAAGGACCTTACTCTACTCAAAGCTTCGTACAGTGGGCCGTGAGAAAACAGTAGTTTAAGGTATTGTCCAACCTTTCACAATATCTGTCCAAGGCCTTTATTAGTCGTAATCTGAAACGCAATTACTGAAAATTCGCGCCGTTTATGGCGAAAGGCATTTAGTATCACAATTTTAAACTAAAGCTTTCTTAACCCTTTCTGTACAAACATTCAACCACTTAATCTAAAAAAGGGCGCGAGCCTATTGCTTATATTGAATCTAACTGTGTAACAAGGTGGCAACCCTCCGCAAAAAGTTGTCAAACCACAACCTCTTTCGTCTGACATCCATATCAGGATATACATTTAAATTTTCTGCCTTTATTTTATTCGAACTTGCTTTTTGAAGCAGGTGGCAACTCTACTAAAAGTAGTTAAGAAATAAAGCCATTTCGATTGATAATCTTTAACTTAAAAATAATTTGAATCAGGTGGCAACTCTTTTTGAAAAAATAAGAAGTTATTACACATCTGC
>NW_016170334.1:0-15947 GCF_001687245.7 Rhagoletis zephyria
GAGCCGTCGACCGGCTTTTTTCTTTCATACCTTTTTTATAATTTTTTTTTGCTGCATTTTATTTTATTTTTTTTTATTCCGTGCTGCTTTCCAACTGTGTATCATTAAAGGTTGTGCTGCTTTTAGGCGCAAATGCGTTTGGCTTTTATTGTGTGCCACTCAAATGTATGCAATATGTATTCTCATATTTTTTCTCTCCTCTTTGTAGGTGAATTAATCTGGCGTTTTCATTCATGATGTTCAATCGTTCACTATATTCGCAGTTATTATTTTCGTGCTTGTGGTGCTCCAAAACTATGGCAATGTAGTTTGATGTTTGCATTTTATTGTTTCTTTCATTAAAATAGTACTCTACAGCTTGTCATCGTCGGCTATACTGAGTCATTTCATTGCCTGCGGTATTCTCCTTTAGAGCAATATCATTGAGGTTATACTGCCACAATTGGTGAAAATTGGCAACTCAGGCTAAGGGCTCGCTTATATAATTCTTTATTTTTTTTTTTGTTACACGCTAGAGAATTAATTAGCTGAACAATAGCCTGAGAAATTGAGTGCCGATTTAAAAAAAATGTAAAGTCATATAAAAATTAAATACAAAAAACCGTGGAATTTTGGCACAATAAAAAAAAAAATTGTATTATTCAAATGTACGCAATAAACACACAAAAACAACTCAAATAAAATGTGGTTGCCACCAATATAAAAAATCCAAAAGTAATTTAAATGAAGTATAAAAAAAAGACAAATGAAGAAATAAACATATAACATATAACATATAACATATAACATATAACATATAACATATAATAGTTTCAATATTGAAATATGTACATTAGGTAAAAAAATTTCAGATAAATATATACATATATTTTTCATTTAGTACAGTGGGCACTTATCTAAAAGCTACAAAATTTATTGCAATGTAAATATAGATGTCAAATGTTAAAAAACGTACAGTTAATTATATAATTATGGTGTAACAAATTTTAAAATACCACTTCAAAATCATGCTTTTAAAAAAAAAAAACTAAAATGTTTCTGTCGCTTAAAAATGTTACATACTTTTAAGCGCTTCCCGGTTCCTAAACTCAAAGTACTTCAGATTCAGGGTGATTGACTCAGTTCTAGCCGTTTTTTACGCAACTTTTGGACGTTTTTTTTTTTTGTTGAAATCGCGATTTTTCGAATATCCAGTAAGCCGGAGTTTTGTTGTTGAATAAACCAGGTTTTTCATCTAGCATATTTATACAACTGAATCTACCTTTTTCAAGTTGGATAATGAAGCAAAGCTATTGGGTCTGGTGGTCAACGGGGACAAGACGAAGTATCTCCTGTTATCAAACAAACAGTCAGCGCATTCGCGCCTTGGCACCCACGTCACTGTTGACAGTTATAATTATGAGAAAGTAGAGAATATCGTTTACTTGGGAACCAGCATTCACACCGATAATAATATAATATCAGCATGGAAATCCAACGCAGAATCACTCTTGCCAACAAGTGCTACTTTGGACTGAGTAGGCAATTCAGGAGTAAAGTCCTCTCTGGACCAAGTGGAGGAGAACTTGGCTTCACTTGACATTTTCCAATTGGCGTCAGTTGGCACAGTAGAGAACCCTGTGGGGTTCCAGTACTGTGTGGGGACCCAGTACTGGTTCGCGATAAATCTCTTTTGCATGCAAGCAACTGGCGAATTTAACATGGCGATGTCCTAGGAAGTGTCAATTGCCGCCCGCTGCATCCCTTTTTTGATAGTTCCGAACTAGTCCTAAATTCTATAGTTCCGAACCAGTTGTAAAATCGACAGACGAAAGAAAAAAGTATCATGATTTTGCAATCTTTTTGGTTCTTCCGTGTGTGCGATTTTAAGTTATTTTGGAAGAAATGTGTTTTCAATCTGAAATTAAATTTGTTTGAATGATTGTAAGAAATGTACGTTTATATACCTTTAGCTGTAGCTGAGTTTGCAGAGGTGCTCGTTGTTATTTCTTACATTCCAGACGGTCTCAAGATTTTGAAATGTTAACACAAATTTTAGTTTTGTATTACCAAGCTATGAAAAAGCATCTGCGAAGCGCAGAATAGAAGCGTATTTGAACGAAAAAGCCGCCGAACACATATCTATGTAAAGTAAACAAGCCCTCCGCTGCATCCCTTATTCGATAGTTCCAGACTTGTTCTAAATTCGACAAATAAGATCTAGTTCGTTCTGCATCCCTTTTTCTATAGTTCCGAACCATTTCTAAATTCGTCACTTTAGATATCGATTTCTAGTGAAAAAACTGAAAAAATTAGTATTTTAAAAGGCCCACTTTTCGCCGATTTTGGACAGGTGAGGATCTAGTTCAAATCGGTCTAGTTCCTTTTTGGCGAAAAAGGCCTAGTAGGGAACTAGAAATTTGATTCACTAGTCCGCGGTTTCCCTGCAGGGAAACGACTGGCGTGCTTTGAAGAAGCGTCTTACTATAACTGATCTAGTACTTGGCTTCAACTATACTAAGTAAGCGATGTCGCGGCTTCACCTTGCTGGTCGTAGAAGAAAAGGAAAGAAAGTTAATAGCTGGAAGATGCAGTAGACGGTTAAGTGTCAATCTGATATTCAAAGTGAGAGCCATCGTACTCTTAATCCCTGACACCGTTCCCGGGGCGCGCGCGTTGTGTAGGGTTGTGTGCCGTTGCACTCAGTTAAGTTCTTTGAGGACGAAAATATGGGGCTTATGCCGGATTTCCACCAGGCACTGAAATGACAAAAAAATACCTGTCATTTAAAAAAATACCATGTAGAAACAGAAAGAAATACTATTTTTATGATCGTGATGACACGGGTATCAATGCCCAACATTGCCAAGTGGAAATTCAGCATTACAATGATGAACAATAGGAATCGACCTAAGTTTTCTAATAAGTTCCGTGTGTTTATCCAAAAATATTTGGGGTTCTTTGTCGAATTCTCTAACCGGTTTTCCGAAGAGCAGTTCTGTGGGCCACGCATTGAGGTCCTCGTTCAACCACGTTCGCAAACCCAGAAGTACTAGTGCTAAGGCATCGGGCCATGGAGTTGGTGCCTAGCATATCAGGGTGGCCAGGGGTAGGTGGTTTACTCACTAAAAGCTTGAGAGGATTTAAAAACATCTACTACATCAATAAATTAGCTTCAGTATTTAGCTCGATTTTGAAGAAATTCCCAGCTTAAAAATCTTCAGTTTTTATAAATATTTGCAACTATTCGGTAAAGAAACAAACACTTTAGATGGGGCCTTTCTATTTAAAGGTAAAATACAAATACCAAATCAGCTGAATGCCAGCTGCTTGCTTAGACACTGCTCGATGCATATACATCCCGCTGTGAAAAGCACAAGAGCACCTCTCAAATACTTAATAAGGACTTTTGTTCAAAAGTATTTAATCACTCATTCATTCTCATATCACAAACAAAGGAAAACACGTCGAATCCCTTTCCCTTACTCCAATAAATGGCTTCATCATCTAAAATCAAAAAAAAAACGAACCACCCTGGATGCACATAAATAAATAGAAATAAAAGTTATTATACTTAGAAAAGCTAATTAACACACGCTGCGTGGCTAAAAAAGTAAATAAGCACCAACTGTGAACAAAATTAAAGCACAAAACGACAAACAAAAAAAAAAAAATGAGCAAAGTCCCAACATCTACCCTAACACACAAGCAAAAGTCACTCAAACTGAGTGTTTGATGCAAATGGGGTGCGGTGAATGAATGCCTGCGTCAGCCTGGTACTAAATATGTTGGGATTTTGGCAGTTGGTTGAGGATATTAACACGTGTTAATTTATTATTATTCATTATATTTTTTATGTGCCCAGTAGATAATTTCAGGAGTTAAAAGGCCTTACTGAGAGTCAAAAGAGGCCTTCCAATCTACATTCCTTTCTACTTATACTTTTTGTATGGAGTGGCACAAATTGAAGGGCTTCTTCTTTTGCCTTCCATTGAATGAATTCCAAAAAGGCTTTTATAGGTCGTACTTCAGAAGGCATTTTGGAGAAGTTCTTTTAAAGTATTTGAAGTATTTGCTTAAGGTTCATATCAAATATGTGTTAGTGCAACATAAAATGTTTATTGAAATACATATGTAATGCATTCGCGTAAATTGTAAATGGATAAGCCCTTCTAGGAGGCATGCAAGGAATCACTTTTTTCAGCCCTTCTTGGGTAGGCCCCTTAGAATGGCTTTACTTAAGAAGGCCCACCTAAATTACCTTCCGGGTGGGCTACAAGCAAAGGCGGAAGCCACAACAATGAGCATGTAATGTGCGTTAAGGCAATACAAATGAAGAGCTTAATAGAAACAACAACACTGACAGTCAAAAGCACGCCTAGTGTTAATAATAAAAATATAACCGCCCATAATCAGACGCATTTGTCAGGCTCACATTTAAGCTTAGAGGAATGGTTAGGTTTCTCAGAAAAATACTAGGAAATTCTAGATGTGAGTGGGAGTGTAGAGAAGTGGAAGGAGTGTGAAAAATGAGAAAGGGAAGACTAATTTAAAAGAATAAAGGGCACGTTGATTATTATATTATTTATTAAAGCTGACGTGTCTCTTTTTAACCATTCAATTTTAGAACAATATGTTAGAACTTTTAAATCAAATACTCGTATAGGGAATTGGAGAAAAGTCAGAGCAGAGTTCTAGCCAAATAATTGAATAGTTTAGGCTATTTTGTCGCAGACTTATCTTAGACGCTCTTCGCTGTCAAGAAATAAGCCATGTTAAATATAGCAGCCGGATTAGGGGGTTTCTTTTGGGACTAATATTTTTTAATATTTAATGACAGCTTGGCTATCAGAACAAATCATAATAGACCAGACGAATTGAGCGCTTAAGCTTTTTTCCTAGAAAAGTTGTTAAAAAAAGACAAACAATCAACGAGATGTTTATCTTATCTTCAGTGATAAATTACATTCAAATCATTTTTCTTACAGGGTGGAGGATCGGAAGATCTCAGAGTGAGGTACTTATAGAGCCTTAGTTGAAGAAACGGCTCGAAACCAAACTGGGACTCCAACTAGGATAATACTTAACTGCCCTCACAGAACGCATACACAAAAGACAACTATAAGCTTATTACCGAATGAATCAATCCCCATTTCCAGCTTTTTCTGCTCAAAGGAAATGTATTCCAATCGACTACTGTTCAACTTACTTTACTTTTATTGTTATTCATATAAAAAATTCGATTTACATATTGATGTAAAGCTTGATTTTAGACATACCCTGTGTTATCGATATTGTTATCGAAATTTTTTGGCCGTATTTTTATTGATTTTATTATCGAAATCAGTAAATCCTCCGATTTTTAATTGAAAGAGTTGTCAATATTAATAATGACATCGCTATCAAAATTGTTATCGATTTATTATATATTATTATTATTTATTAATAAATATCGCCATGTCTAAAAATTTTTGTTAGAAAATATACCTTTCAACATTGTGGTAGTCATCAATAATGTCTTTACTATCGATATCATTAGCAGTATATTTATCGATAAACTTATCGGTGCTTATTATGTAGAAAATATTAAATGAAAGTGAATTTTTCATACATCTCTTTATATATAAATATTAAAAATTTGCCCTTAATTTCTTTTTGTTTGCTCAAACAATATTGTTATCGATAACATTATCGGCATCTCTGTTCATAGATTTGTCGGTATTATCTTAAATATGGATATAGCTTCCAGTAGTTTTTTTAAATATCAGAGCAATTGATACTACGAGTATTATGGACATCATTATCGACTCGTTATCGATATCTTGATTAGGATTGTTACTGATAATACTCAATTATAATATTTTGGCGCTTATAGAGAATCGTATATATGCATGTACATTTGTATACATGTAAATATGCCTACATAAGTACGTACATATACGAATATAAGCCAAGAAAGGATTATTTTAAATTTTGGCCAATGAAAAATCCCTAAAATAGCTTTTGCCTAAACTAAAATAAACAAGTGGTGAGCGTGACAAGCATAATTGGGAAACCAATGGCTAAACTTCACTTGCCACTATTAACCTACAAACATACAACAACATGCGTACGTGCTCGCCGCTATGAGATGCTCATCAATCTAAAAGGATTTGTACAACTCGAATGCCACTTATCGTGTCAATATTTACAAGTTGTTCGAGATTAGACAGCGGAGAGGGTAGACATGCTGTTGGATAGGGATTAGGCGAAAGACAAATATAAGGACGGCATGAAGCTGGAGAAGGGTTAGTGGTGGAAGAAAGGCCACTAGCGCAAGGCTTAGAGAGTTTAATAGTGACAAGAGCGGTGGTGAGAGGTTAAACAATATTGCAGCAGATAGCTGGTGACGAAAGGGCGTTGATGTATGGCCGGCGTGAAATGTCTTGAGTGGCAGCAGCAACAGCAGCTGTCCGTCATGCAGTCTGCGACAAAGTTAGCAGGCCTGTTTGTCTGTCAAGTACTTGATTCGCGCACATGAAACTTATTTGTGGATGGATGTATTATTTTAAGCCACATAAATACTTGAGCAGACAAATACATATGTACAAATGTACATGTGTTTTACCTACATATGTACGCTGTGACGTCTAGGGTCAGTCAGCATTGCTAATCCTCTGCCATTTTTAATCAAAGGCAGAAATAATTGTTGATGTTGCTACTCTTGGAATTATTTGCTTTTTGATTAGAGATGACCGCAATGAAAAGTAGAATTATTTGCAGCAGATTAAAATAAAGTTGCTTAAAGCTTGACAGCAATATGTCGCCGTGGTCCGATAGCAGAAACCCATAACTTCGTATCTCTCTCGCCGACGAAGAGGTTTATATCTAGGCAGAAACTTGAGAAGGGTTGCCGCCTGTTAAAATATTAAATTTGATTAAGGTGAAGGAATTATTACAATATGGGTATAAATGGTTTTGAAAAGGCTTTATTTCTACTCAATACTTAGGAGGGTTGCCACCTGTTTAAAAAATCAAATTTAACAAAAATTAAGGTAGTTGCGTATTTTAAATACGTATGGTAATTGGTGTGTCAGGCGGAAGAGGATCTTGTTTGAAAATATTTTGGAGGGTTGAAAAAAAATTTGAAAATCTCTTTTCTTGGCAGCGTTTAAGTATGTTGAGTTTAACTGAGTTAAATTACAACCAACGTAATACGCAGAAGCTTTCGTATACTAGTCTACATAATGGGTGGTCCATGTAGGGTTTTCTAATTATGTATATGTTAGCTTGACAGTGACAGCTCTCTCCCGCTGAAATTTCAGACGGTAGCATCATTAACCCATTTTTCCTTTCCGTCTTATCAGCCAACTAGGCGATGTCAATTGGCCATATTGGAGCTGTGATTATTATTCGAACAATCCATCAACGATTCAGGCACTTAAGGCGAATATCGCGCAAGCCAATCGTAAAATATAACCTTTACCCGTTTTTAAAAACTGGGTTAAAAGGATGCGCTAACGCGAAGCCAGACGCCATAAATAACTTGAATGTTTGCTCTTTCGAATAAACCAATAGTATTTTTGTACATTTTTTTAATTTTTAATAAGAAGACATTATATTGGCCACCCTGCATATAAAACTGAAATGCCTTTCGTACTGCAACTTGGCATGCCCAACTCAACCGATTTAAATTTAAGATTTTTGCTAAATTTTTTTTTTTGTTAATCTAGAAACTGAACTATATATAAATTTCTATATTTAAATGGAAAACGTTTGAAGAAAAAAAAAATATTATCTAATGGGGCTACCGACGCTCTACAAATTTAAGTTACACTTTTAAGAGTTTAGAATTATCCCATAAAAGAACATGGATTTCAAACTGATTATGTTCAGGACTAATGTGTTTCAAGCAAGTAGAATTACTGCTTCTCTATAAACTAAGATCCACACCCGTGCTTAGATAGGGTTGCCACCTATTAAGAATAAGCAAAGAAGTCTGAGATTAGGGGGTTTATCTTTTCACATTTTCCTCCATAAGTTCTGCAGCTACAGTGGGATCTTAAAGTGTTATATACCGATGTTCTTGGCTCGGGGAGACAATTTTTTTGTTCGAAATTTCATTGACCTCAATATATCTGTTCTTAATACCCTAACGTACCAGCCAGTAAATTAAAGCTCGTGAAATATCTTTTTTTTCTCTACGGAGGTGATTCTATTATTCTAGTTGAAGTATTTAAAAAATAATAATTGTTATGCGAAATGTAGGTGTAGCCGAAATATATAAAAAGGAGACCCCGATGTTCAGCCAAAAAAATAATCGAAATTGTCTTCCAAAAATATTTTGGACTCCGAGATGTGTGGCGAACTTGTTTCTTTTTTTGCTTGTAAAGTGGTATGGTTTAATGTATACGTATATGTACATAGTATATGACAACCATCATCACTCTTGACACACTTTCTTTATACATTTTTACAAGTAATAATCTTTCAGCTTTCAACCTTTTGTACATTCCCAACTACATCGACTGGCATCTGTTTGTCATCTCTGAGCATCTGTCAGAAGCGTTTATTTTATTTTCATCAGCTTCTTTCCGACAGCTGTGTTGGTCTTTCTTGGCGCACACTTGACCGCCATCATTTGTCATATAAAACAGCACAAGCACATTCACACATACATATATGCGTGCTTATATTCACCATTTGTAAATACAAATGTAAGTACATATTTATATAAATACATCTGTATGTTTGTAATACTTTATTGCATTTTACGCTCGAACGCGTACGGCACTTGTCTTTCATTTCCACTTTGCCGCCACATACTATTTGTCTTTGCTGTGACAAGATGCTTGTCGAGCTCAATACCGTCGGCGTTACTTTGGTAGGAAGCAGAAGCCGCTTTTCGCTACTTACTTTTCCTTAACATATGCCATGCGACACTTAAATGTGCATTTGTTCGCAACTATGTAAATATGTATGTATGTACTTTTGAGGGCATATAAGTGAGTGCAAACATAAGTATTATTTCTTTCTTTCATCTGCTATGGGTATTTATATGTACATAAATACTCGTATATTGGGCTTTTAATGTAAACAGTTAGCAGACAAGTGCTGAAACTATGGCACACCATGAATTTATTTTCGTGACACTTGAAGATTTTTATGATATTTTGCTTTTAGTTCATATCCATTTTAGTGTTTTTTGACACAGTTACACTTTGTTTATTTTAGTATTTATTTCCATTTGTTTAGTGGTTTATTTATTTCAGTATTGGTCAGAGTGGGTGATATACATATGTAGCTTGGTTCCCTGGGATGATGCCGGTAAGAGTGCTTACTCCAGATTTGTTTAGCGTCATAAGTTTTTCTGTACGACTATTTATTTTTGAGTCTCGCTTATAAGGATTTTTATCAGTCGTTGCGGCTGTTGTGTATTTTTCAACCCTCGATGGTAGTGGGGACTTGTCCGCTACGCTAATTTTCATTTCCGAGCCATGCCTAGCCATCTCGTCGGCTATTTCGTTCACTCGATGTGAAAAGGTTTTCACATAACTCAGTGCAGGCGGCGGTGAACGACATTTCCTAACTATTTTCGACTTTACTAACTTGGAACCTATCATTTTCATTGCCGCTTGACTTGCAACGAGTACAGTGAAATTTCCTGACAGTGCCTTACTCTTTCATATGAGTGAACCCACCATGCAAAACATGAAAAATAGGCAACAATCGTCAATGGCAACAAATTGGCGACTNTCAGATTTGTTTAGCGTCATAAGTTTTTCTGTACGACTATTTATTTTTGGGTCTCGCTTATAAGGATTTTTAACAGTCGTTGCGACTGTTGTGTATTTTTCAACCCTCGATGGTAGTGGGGACTTGTCCGCTACGCTAATTTTCATTTCCGAGCCATGTCTAGCCATCTCGTTGGGTATATTTCGTTCACTCGATGTGAAAAGGTTTTCACATAACTCAGTGAAGGCGGCGGTGAATGACATTTCCGAACTATTTTCGACTTTACTAACTTGGAACCTATCATTTTCATTGCCGCTTGACTGCCAACGAGTACAGTGAAATTTCCTGACAGAGCCTTGCTCTTTCATATGAGTGAAGTCGTCGTCTCTATGCCAAATATGCCGCCTGAAATATACTGCAGTTAACAGACAGGCGGTATGATTGCCTTATCTGCAGTGCCTGGGATTTTAGACCCGAGCCGCTTCCTTTTTACGTCCTTAAGCTATCGGTTTAGATGGAAATATTATGACTTTCCGACAGTATGTATGGGAATCTTAAATCTGCAATTCCAGAGTGGTGTGAGCTAATCATTTTCGACATCTATATAAGTCGGCCTCGGTTCCCTTACGCCGTTCACTATTAATTATGTACAAGACCGCTGCATGCCTGCGTTCTCTTAGTCGAAGCGCCTTTCTTGCGTCTGCTCCTGTTACGAATACTTATACTAGCTTCAAGTAAAAAATGATTTTCAGCCCTTCATGTGCTTGGCTGCTCACGGCGCCTGATATACCGAGGCTTGCAAGTCTCTGCACTCTTCCAAATTTATTTCCGATTGTTACTTTACCAGACCAGCGCTCCATCAGATGAAGTCGGTCGGTCGACTGTGGTATATTTACTTATCGTGAATGATATGGCCCAAGTTTTCCCCGAAGCGCTTTTTGCTAGGCATAACGCCTTGAAGAAAAGGTTCAGTCTAGTCCCGTCTAGCTTTGGTAAGGTGGATTCCATAGTTTTTGAATTTCTCGTGCGCAAGACAAGTTCGATTTTAGAAGGATTAATTTTTTTGTCCAGTTGGCAACACTGTCTTGGGCCCTTCCCAATAGTTCACTTATTTTTGACAAGAATTTTCCAAAATAAGTATAGCCAAGTCATCAGCGTAGGCAACTACCTTCGTTCTCCTTACTTTAAAGCTTTCTAACCGGCTTACAAGATTTCCTCTGGTTGTTCTTCTAAATCACGAGCTCTGTACCTACAGCTGCGTTTAGTACTCCGCATTTCAGCTCTAGTCGACCAACACTACTATATGCCGTGTCTCTCCAACTATTTAGCTAAGGTAAATATGTACCGAAAAAATCACTATACCAGAATTAGGTTATCAATATGTTTTGAAACGGCACACTTTTATCGTGGACGGGATCGGGTTTAAAACAGTATTATTGGAAGGAGGAGGGATGAAAGATTGCATACGGGTCTCAGTTTGAATTTGTAAGGTTTCTAATGCATTCTTTATGGTAATAGACGAGCAGTTTAATTGATGTTACAAAAAGTACTACAAACATATGTATAAGGCAATCAATAGAATATTTTTTTCGTGTTCGTATCGGCGAGGAGAAGGTTCGTAACTAGGTTTAAAGAGAGTAGCCACATGTTTAAAATGTTCAATTTAATTAAATTAAAGGAATGATCAAATATCGGAATGCGGTTGTCAAATGGCCAAGAGTTTTAGGCGAGCTCATAAAAAAAAATATTTTTTAAGAAGATTGCCAACTATTTCCAAAATTAAATTACTTGATTAGCCAAAGGAAACATTACAATATGGGTGTCAGATACACTCTATGTTGCCTGGGTCCCTATGTACGTCTTCGTCTCGTCTTTCTAGGTTAGAACATGGAAAAGGTTGCCACCTGTTTAAAGGATCGATTTCAGCTTTAAATAATGGAATTATATAGACAACTGAGATATGTACTGTATAAGAATATGGGTGTCAGACGGAGAGAAGTTTAAGAAGGTTATAACTTGAAAATATTTTTGGGAGCGTTGCCACCTGTTTAAAGAGTTGAATTGAAATTTTTTTAATAACTGAAACGAATATATACAAGATGGGTATCAATTGAAATAATTTTGAAAACGTATCATTTCTAAATTACATACATGTAGGGTTGCCACCTGCTTAAAAAGTCAAATTCAACCTAAATTAAAGGAATTAGGTAATTGAAATTCCAGATGAAAGCGGTTAAAATTGGAAGTGGCTTGAAAATATTCTCAAGAGGGTTGCCACCAATTCAACTTGAATTCAGAAATTTAAGTAGTTGAAATATGTAACATATTAAGGGTGTCAGACGAAAAGGAGTTTAGAAGATTGCAGTTTGAAAATGTTTTAAAGGTTGCCACTAGGGTGATTGACTCGGTTTTTTTTTAACTGGTTTCCACCGTTTTCTTTTTTGATATCTATAGACGTTTTTTTTTTTTAAATCTTGATTTTCAAAATTTCTATGTTTATTGAATTTTATTGAAATAAATTACACCTACTATAACATATAGACACTTCATACACTCGGCGAAGCGGATGATGGCTAAGTAGTAAAATATAAAACTAATTAAAACTTGTTTAATCATTGGTTTTCTTTCGAATAAATAAAATACATTGAACGGAAATACTTGTGAGCTCCACCTTTTTAACTTGCGAAAACTTCAGCATTCTTTCCTCTCCTCTACAAAATAAATTATATTTTACGCCATTTCAATATGCCAAGCTATTCATCTGCTTTTAATCTGCTCTGCTTGCGGGCACAATTAAATTCCTTTTAAGCGCCACAAAATGTGAAATTACTACGAATATTAGCAAGTTCAAAGTACTTTTAATGTGTTCCGCTGCATTCTCTACTTCTGTACATATGTATGTATGTATGTACTTGGTAGCCGCATCCGCCTGCTTACACTTCACGCTATTTAAAGTAGTATGCTCATGCCAACTTTTCAGCTCGAGCGCACTGCGCTATTTAAAAGTAGTAGTAAGAGTATTATACACATCTGAGTACTAAATACTGGTAAAGTAGTTGAGCTACTCCCACAGCACTACTACTTCGTATAGAGCTTCTTTTTTTTTACTCGCCGGTAGTAACGCACACATAGAGATACACTTACGACCACAACAATGCAATAAATGCAGTTCTCGATGCATTGTTTGTTATTGAAAATTTCCTAATGCCAAGGTACTGTATTGCCTGCCTTCATAGGCGTGGTGGGCGAGTGGGTGTTAGTAAGGTCTAGTGAACTTGCGCTATTGTTCACTCACACCAGATATCAGACTTTTAAAGTACGTACATATGTGCATATATGCGTACACACAAGTCAGACTTCAACACTACTGCACTACTAGTTTGTAACTCGCTCCGCTGCAGCTGACTTTAGCCTGCTCCTTTCAGCCACCTCACCAATCTGTTAACTTTTCCCTTTATTTTACTATTTTCTTTTTGCTCGACTTTACTGTTGTTGCCATTGTAACTACGAGAACTCTTGCCTACACTTTCGAGGTTAATGCTCTGGCTTGCCTCCTTCGCTTCAGCCTCCATTCAGCTTCCTGTCACATTTCCGATATGCCAACAACAACCAAGCTTGCCAAGCTGCTGCCAACTGCATAGCTTTGCCAGCTGCCTGTAGCTACAGTAGTATTCAAAGCAAAACAAAAGAAAAAAATACGAATAAATGATGAGAATAGTAGTAACAACAGTGGGATGTCTACAGAAGTACAACAACGCAAGTAAAAGGATTGAGCGCAGGCAACAGCGGCAGTGGCAGCAGCCCAACAAATGCTGGCGAGCAAAACTTTGTAACTTTAGTTGCACTTAAATATTTAATGTCAGCAGCCAAAATGCTGCTTTGAGCCAGGCAAACAAATCAGTATACACTAATGTATGCACATATACATATAGGTTGGAAAATTCCGTTGCTGTATGATTTGCTTTTTCTGAAATAAAAACACTATGGATAGTTATAGTACATACATATATGTACATAATGGGTCAAATACAATGTCCACCATCCCTTTTTTCCCTTTAAAATTTAAAGGAACTACACAAATATTTAAGCGCGGAGGCTAGATTAGAAATCGAATACTTAAGGGCAGGTTAGTTTGAGAACCATATAGAATGCATTATTTCAGGGACCGAACATAACAGTTATTGATAAAAACTGTCATGGAAAAATTGACTATGAAGGAAAGGCTCTGCAACTAAGTGATACATACCAATCGATTTCTTTTTTTCATCGTGACTCAAATTAGAAAATATATTTTTATTTGCAATTTTTGTGTCAATATTAAAAAAAAAATTTGAATTTTATTTATAACAATTATTTTTGATTTTTAACCGACTTCCAAAAAAGGAGGAGGTTATCAGTTCGTCGGAATCTTTTTTTTTTTTTTTTTTTTTTTTNCATAACTTTGGACCACGTCAACCGATTTCGATAACATTGCAGCGGAAAGGTAGTGTCTCAGAGGTGGTCCCATACTAATTTGGTTTAGATCCGATCATTGGATCATGAAATATATAGATATATATATATTTTTTTTAAGTCGGTTTTTTTTTTTGCTAAAAATTACTTGTTATATTATTTGTCTTAGATAACAGTCATTCAAGAATTTCATTTATAAAAGTCATCAATAACTTACTTTTCAAAGTCATCAATATAAATCAGTCATCGACTTTTTTTTAATCATTCGTATAAAAGTCATTAACATTTTTCGCAGTTAAGAAGCTGTTGGGAAACAAAAGTTTACTTCTACTTATAAAAAATGACTTTTATGAGTACGATTTAAAAAATTAAGATCAGTGACTGATTTTTATTTATGACTTTTATAAATAAAGGTCTTCGATAACTGTTATTGAGGACATATAATTTAAAAATCAAAAATATCTGTTATTTACAGATTACTTAGATAAAAATCAAAAATAATTGTTATTTTGGATTTATAAAGTAAAAGCCAGAAATAACGGTTATTTAAGGAGTAATTAAATAAAAGTAGAAAATAATTGTTAAAAAGCGATTTTTTTAATAAAAGTTGTAACTGTTGCGGTCCCTGCATTATTTGTCTAGGTGGCGAGTCAATTTGTGGAACTCAGCTTAACCCTCTAGTAGGCCAATTTTTTTATGAGTTGAAAAATTCAGGAATGGGTGATTTTAGCACGAGAAATCCAAAACTGGTGTCCATTTCGATCTGTGACAGTAACTTTTTCCTACAGGGGAGAAAAACCAAGACCGTTTGGAGATGGGCTCGCCGATATACTTACACATATTTTCAGCTTTCTCTTACACAATGTTGACCTACGAACCGGCAATCCCGTCTGCAGACGGTCAAAAATGCAAACTGGGTTTTTATATGTCGGCAAGCCAATCTGTAGACGGTCTGTGTTCGAAAGCAATTTCCCCATTTCGGAGAGTCACACAATTATAAAACTTATATCAAAATACTGTGCTTTTAACTACGAAACCCACTGAATTTTTTTGTATCAAAAAAATTTTCTAAAGAAAAAATTTCTTTAATTACGAAATTATTAAAAAGCAAGAAATAATTAATTTTAACCGTGTTTTCAAAATCTGTAATTCAACTGCCGATTAAAATAAAACGGATTGACATAACGGATTAANAAAATTTACTTCGCCGTAAGGGTACGAGATTTGTATAAAGATCGTGCCTTACGAAAAGGTGTTTAGTTAACGACCGTTTGGAGGCGGTCCTGCCTACTAGAGGGTTAACCCTGTATTGCTGTATGTGAGTTCGACTAAATTTTTATCGAAATCGAAAGAAAAATCCTAAATCACTGGCAGGTGTAGGCACGAGAGTGTTTGGATAGAATTTAGGTTTTCTGCAAGCATACTTTTGAACTTTCAAATCAAATCAAGTGAACTATAAATTTGTTTGCCGTAAAGCTACAATATAATTGAATAATCGAAAATATGCCACATATTTGCATTTCCATTTGAATTCCAACTTAGGTAGTAAAATTTACTAAAACAATAGTTTTTAAATTCATGAAAAAATAGTAAGACAGACAGTATAGGTAAAAACGACATGGTTGGACGATTCGAATGGGTGGGACTTTAATTATGGTGTTAGTTCTAAAATAACATGTGTCCATAATAAAAGCGTTCTAAAAACAATGAAACAAATTAAAACATATAAATTTATCATTAACTTTCTAATATAAGTAAGTACTTATTATACTCCCAAGCGCACCCACAAGCTACCGATATTC
>NW_016170335.1:0-8735 GCF_001687245.7 Rhagoletis zephyria
GTAACCACATCACACACGCACAGCTCACCGACTTTGTTTATTTTTTTTTCATTCTGCCCGATGTTTTCCGTAAAGTAAATTTTAAATATAGGGTTGCCTGCTATTTAAATATTTAAAGTGTTTAAAAGACTCAATGATTTTTAAATATCTGCAATAAAACTGAAACCGTTTGAAGTAGCTAAAAAAAAATATTTTAGAATAGGGTTGCCACTTTTCAAATAAAAAAACAATACAACAACGGTTATTAAAAAATTGAAGCTTATTTAACATTACCAAATGGGTGTCAAACCGAGCTTTCGACTAACATGTTTTAAAGCAGGGTTGCCACCCATTTATAAGCTAAGATGGGGTAACTATGTAAGTTAAATAAACTGATTCAATATTGATGTGCCTAATGAGAGGTTTCTGAAAATACTTTAGTTCACAGCTACTCTTGGATAGGGTTTCCCCTTATCTAAAATAAAAGAAAAGTAAATTATAAATGGGATCACTCCCCACTTAAAAACATGTTAGTTCAAAGTTGGTGTGTGCATACGCCTTTTGTTTCATATCCGATTTGTTGTATTAATAATAAATATTTTCAATATTTTTTTGAATGGGGGCAACCCCATTTCAAAATATTTTGAGTTGTTCGTAAAAGAATATTGGTTATGAGAAAATAGTTAGTAAAGTTTTGAAGTTAAATAAGATTCACAGTTTTATTTTTCAAGATTTCTGAGGGGAAATTTTATAATTCAATCAAAAAATGTCTAATCAAAAACATGCATTTTATCCATGTGAGATATATGAAAAACTTCAAAATAAAAAACGCGGGTTTTTTTCCATTTTCTATAACCCTGGGGGAGTGACAGCAGGACCAGTGGACCACCATAATTTACAAACACATACATATATATCAACGTATTTGTATTTAAATCACTTGATATATTGCTTCCTTTGGCGTGATATGTAATCAAAACGTCAATTTTTTGTTGATTGGCTTCCTAGCCGCTTTCACCGGGCTCAGTATGAATGTATCAAATGATTTCTCAATGATAACGTTACTCAGTAAATCATCTATATACATATGTACATATATATGTACAAAATCAGTCTTTTCCACAAAGTATATCTTTGCATTGTTTATTTCCGGGCGATAGTTCAAAATTACTTTTACACCAGAATGGCCGAATTCACAGTACGTAATTAAACTATTGTTAACTTAACCAACAAAAAAAAAATTTAACTATGCATTCATATCCATTAACAGCCGTGTAGTTAACTATGAAAGTTTATATCGCCTGAAATTATAAAATTTCGAAAAATTAATTTCGTTGCCCCAAAAAATTTTAAATTCCAAAAGAGTTCAACTATAAGGGCATGCTAGTTTAATCTCTTTGTTAACTGCACACTGTGAATACAGCCGTAAATGCATCCACAATTTTGCAGCATTGCTTAATGAAAGTAATGGCTTTGTTGTAATCTAGAACAAAATTTTATAATAACTCAATTCTCACTATTAATTTTGTATAAACATGATGTTTGTATCGTATAAATCAGAAGTACCATAACCGTACATACGTATGTGTAAAGTAAAGAGATTAAGGAATCCAAGCGGATGCGCTTTCTGAACTTCTTTCAAAGCATAGAGGTATGAATACCTTATAAGGTAATCTACCAAATTGGATGGAGTCTTTACTGGACGTGAAGAAGATAAGATGAAACTTTCTTTTGGTACTTACTTTCCAGGATGTAACCTTATTCCGAAATAGAACGGATTGCACAAACTAGAAAATTAGTAGAGGAAATTAAATAGTGGCTATGGAAATATGTTCAGAACCCCTACTGAGGTGGGCGATGAACACCTTCACAGGCAGCTGATGGCATACTCAAGACACAGAGCTCATCATCAGACCGCATGTGTAGCTAAATATGTACATACATATATGACAACAGCGTGGAGAAGCGCGATGGCAGTTGTTCGTCCCGAAGGTCGGAAAGAAGGATCCACTTCATCAAAAATCCTTTATTAACAGAATAAGGTATATATGGGAAAACATTTGTCTAATCTCCAGACAGAACTACATAATTTTAATAATAGATTGGCGCTTACACATTTATCTGTTGTCTGTAGCTGATCGCTTCTGGCAATCGTTCATCTGCATCAGCCAAAGGTAGACAGTTTTGTTATTCGTTTATTAGGGTGTAACGATTTGCAAATGCATTTCAGTGCAAGTAAGAGACCATCTAAGTGTCAAGGGTACTAATAGACATTGCATATAGACCGTTGCAGTATCACCGAAGATATGTTAGTGTTTGGCCGAGCTTCTCCCCGATTTGTGGCGTGCGCCTTATTGTTGTCACACAAAGAGGAGGCGAGGCGACCGCTGTTAAGAAAAAACCTTTCTTAAAAATTTTTTTTTCGATGTTTGCTTTGGACAGGGCTTGAACCCAGGCCCTGCAGAGTGGAAGCGCGAACTGCTTACCTTTACACCACAGCAGCCGCCAGACAGAAATACATGCTATAGAAATATATGCGGTCTTTTAGTGGGATCTTAACGGCAAGCCAAGTGGCTATTCAGATTCTCATATATTATTAATAAGGAACCATTCATCGTCCTAGAGCGCCTCTTGCTCAAACAAGTGTTAACAGCTTAGAGAAACTTACGGTAGATTCTAGGCAAAACTATCACTTGACTAAACTAGGAATTTACTTTCATGAGAACTGCAGATTATGCAAAATGAGGCCTTTTGGACACACAATAGATATTAGGTTTGTAATGGCCGTGTTCTCAATAGATAGAATGGATAGGCAGTAAACCGTCCGTTGCAATAGGCAGACGTGTTAGAAATCACAGTAGAAAGAACCTTGAAAAGGGTTGAACCGACTTCTCCAAAGGAATGATTTACTTAGAGCTTGTAAAATAGTTTTTTAACTCTTTTCAACTTTCGGAGCTATTTTGTGGTCTCATTGGATCTTCGAGATTTTTATGAGTGGGTAAACATAGAAGGCAATATGAAGGAGAGAACTTCAGATTTGCTTACCCTGTCAGAAGTAAGGGTATAAATTTTTAAGTAATGCTGACTAAAAGTTGCCCACTGATTATCAAGCCAACTACGTTCTCATACGTAGCGGGCTATTTTTTCGTCGACTTCCACTTGAGACGAATACTCTTTGTAGGAGCTTGACTAGACAAAAGCGAAAACCCTTAAATTTTTCCACGGTCCGACCTCTTAAGACTTAGGAATTCACATACATATGCCGGAATTTTTCTTGCTATTAGTTATCGGTGTTGGAGCTTGAGGTCATTTTTTAGGAAATTGTTATACATTTCTTATTACTGATGAAGCTATAGGTATATAAACCATTCACAAACAACGCAAGATTTGAAAATGTTTTGGGCCCCAATACCCCTTGTTCTGCCTGATTTATTAAACCAATAACTTTAACGCGCATTTACTGTACTTCCCTGAAACTGACCTTGAGTTTTAAATTTTATTTTATAATTTCTTAAAAATAAAATGAAAATAAAATTTCTTCTTCCAATGCATCTTTTAATGTCTGGTCTCAAGCCGGCCGTAATATAAATACGTATTTCAAATATAAGGCATGCATATATGTTTTTATATATGCATTTACATATACATACATATTTTATTGGTTGCGCCGTTATCAGCTTATAAAAAAAAACCACGAAAATATGCATTCACTCGAATAAGCGGACGCTGCTGCTTCAAGCAAAGAATTGGTTGACATTTCTAATGCGTTTGTACTAGAGATGCCAGATTGAAATAAAAAAAATTTCGATTATTGAATTGATTCCAATCGAAGTAAAAATAATCGAAGCAGGAAGAAGTCGTCAAAAAATAAATCGATCTCACAAGATCGGATCATATATTTTGTCAAATAACACCTTTTACTTAATTTTCTTAAAGAAACAAAACACTGCAATTTGACCAACACTGAAATCACAAACATTAGCTCTGATCCAATACTTTTCGTGTCAAATCCTGTAAAAATGTCAAACAGCAAAATTACTCTGAAGTGAAAGTAAAAAATGAGTACCAACCCAACATAAAGCACGGGACCAAAACAAAAAGCTTTTTCCCTATGAAAACGTCAACCTGTGATCGCTTGCCATTTTTCATGGTTTTACCAAAAGGAAAATTTCTGGTAAAATCTTGCACCTTCATTCTCTACAAAACTCTCCAAAAATCGCTTTCATTTACAGGATTTTCCAGTACGGAATCATTTTTGCTGTAACTTCCTGCAAGTTCGAGTAAAAACCTATAAGTTCATGGAGTACTGGATCGATTCACGAAACGAATCGCAACAAAAAATCGATCTTCGATTTAATCGATTTTAAACGGCATCTCTAGTTTGTACATTAAATGCGTGTATACATATGTGTACTTATGCATGTATGTATTGTGGGTATAATTAGAAATATTTTATGTGCATTAGACTATACCAGAAAAAAAGTTCGCCGTACACCCCTGAGTCTAAAGCATTTTTGCAAGGCCACTTCAAACTATTTTTTTTTTTGCAGAATATAAAGGTCGCGTTTTTAAATATTTCCTCATTTCTTTGGCATTTACAGTCGGATCTTAAAGTGTGATACATCGATGTTTTCCTTTTCGTACTAGTACTTACCTACCTGTTTTCAGTTGTTAGCACCCTAACCTACCACTCTAATGTCAGTATTTAAAGCTCTCAAAAAATAAATAACATTTTGCTACTTTTTTGTTTATTCCAGTACAACTATTAAGTAAAATGAATAAAGACGGCCCGTTTCCTAGAATCTGGCGATTTTTTTTTTCGAAGTTGCCTTGAAATATATATGATACTTTAGGCTCAGGGCCGCTCGGTGAACTTTGTTTTGTTCGCTTCTAAAGTGGTCCGGTCTAGTGTGCATATGCATTCATGTGAGTATGCATTGTTTTTCTTCATGGCATAATTTAATCTTGGGTTGGTAAGGTGCAAAGTTTCCTCCTAATACCCATACAAACCTAAACAGGGTGTTTCAAATACTGTATACGTACATATATGTAAATTTATTTACTTCCACGTGCTTCCTATATATGAATGTATGTATGTACATATGTATGAATTTATATGTATTGATATTTTGTCTATTAATTATTAATTAATGTACATATTATTTAGTAATGTAATAGTGTAAATGATGATCATGCCGGGTCGGTAATCGCACACATGATCACCATACTTACATACAAATGACAAAAATATCATCGGCAACAGGCAGCAGGCAATTAAGAAACATAGTAATGCTTTGAAAAACGATTTGATTTGATGCAGTAGACTAAAAAACAAACAAAACACCAAATAGATTAAAATATTTTTCGAAAATTATTAAGGAATTTTTTCTTTTTAATTGCAAAATTTGCAATACTTTACTTTTCCATCTTTCACATCACCAATTTCATAGATATCACAGACTTTCAAAAACACTTTTCAATTTTCGATTATTGTTAAATATATTTTTTAGAAATTTGTTTTCTTTCTCTAACAAATATTAACAAAATATTTGGTAAATTTCGTTTTTTAATTCTTTTACTCTTTGCCGTTCGAAAATTCCACGCATTCGTATTTATTTATTTAATTCTTAATTTTGCCCACTTTTTTATTTCCACAACTTCTTTTAATAAAATACCGCTCGCTTTGATTAATTAATCCGCTTCGCACGAATATCGATCTAGAACTGAAGTACTACCAGCAGCCGTAAATCGTCGGGGGTAACCTAAATATTTACTTACAGTACCGAACAGCTGCTGTTATCACCAAGAAATTTGCTTATCACCAAAAGCGAAAAAGGCGCTCTTCGTGTGAAGACGAAGAAGAAGAAGAAGATAGGCAGTGTATAGAAATCTTCATGCTGGCGTCAGTTAAAGTAATGAATGGGTAAAAATTTAATCATACTACTACGAATATTGTGTAAAATGTGCGTGTTTGTATTAAGAACAGAAACATTTGTTTACATACATATTTCTCGTTTACTCGGAATTTTTTCGAAGGCATGTGAGTGTTATCAACCGCTCTAGAAAGCAAAAAGGTAGTAAATTTTCCTATGACTCCCAAAAGTGAACATGAGTCCCCAAAGGAACATTTTGAGATTGTCTCACACTAGGCTTATAACTTTTTGAGAATATTCAATGTTATCGAAAATACAATGCGAAATTTTGAAGTACATCAACAAACCACAGGCCAGATTTTCACAGTGCCAGAAATGTTAAAAAAACAGGTATGAAAATGTTTAGTTGATACCACTTTGCCGATTTTAAAGCCGCTTTTTATAGTACAAAGAGAAGCTGTATTAATTGTTCTTGGCTCCGTCCGATTTGGCCACAGCCCCTCTGAGTCATTCGAGATTAGACGAAGCTTTAATCAAAATGACCTACTTTAGTGGAACTTTTTCAATTTTATGCTGGAAAGCGTTATACGTTCTAGTGATCTGAAGCGTCGCACAGTAGGCCGAAACGAAACTCCGTGGTAAAAATAAAATGAGCTCTCTTCGAATTAACTGTTTTGTGTATTTTTTTTTTTTGAATTGAAGATAAATACATATAGTTCAAGGAGAATTTGTGTAAAAATGTAAACCAAATATTCAAGGTCACTTGCAGGTCAGCAAGTAATATTTCATTTTTCAAACAAGGTCGAGAATCTATAAAAAAAATGGCTAAATATTAATTTTTAACCTCAACCTTAACCTTACCTTCAACTTTAAACTTACCTTTACCCTTAACCTTACCCCTAACCTTAACCTCAATCTTAAACGTAACTTTAATGTTAACCCTAACCCTAGCTTTAACCTTACCCTCAACCTTAACCTTAACCTCAAACTTAACCTTAACCTTAACTTCAACCTTAACCTTAATCTCAACCTCAACCTCAAACTTAACCTAAACCTTTCGCTTTATCTCTTTTCCAATCTCAATCTTAGCCTCTACTAAAGTGACGTCCAATATAACGAACTTTCGGAATAATGAATTTTCAAATCAACAGAAAACAAATCAACAAAATTATCACAAATCTATATTACGAATGCGAACGATTTTTATTATCCGATATAACGAACTCTGTTTATGTTTTTAGCTGAAACTTTGTGTCCTTTGTCAAATCAAAGGTTTCGTTAAGGCAATGGTAGTTTAACTTCGGAAAATAAGTATGTAAGTACATCTATCTACTTTTAGATAAAGTTTTACGTAAATTATAATTTTATAATTCGATTTTCCATCCCTGATGGAATAACAGGTATAAAAGAGGACCAGAAACGAACAGCTGATTGCTCTCTGTATATATAAATAAATAAATATACCTCCAAGTCAAAATTAAACATACCTAGCAGGGTTGCATAGAGAATCGGACATAAATTAATAATTATTTGGCAATTAATAATTGGAATTTTTTTATGATAAATTGGCCTAAATTAAATTAAGGCCTAAATTGGTGAAAAGGTTCTTAATTGCCAATAAGGTGCCTGTTTGAACATAGTCTAAGCCTGCAGTGTCCTCTCAGGTACACAGTGATAGTTTTTCCAGAGTCTCCAGTCTAAAATTAAGCACCCGCTCAGAGACTTCACGTGAGAGAGTTATAATTCTCGTGGATCATTATAAATCTGTTTCTCAACAACTCAGGCGGCCCCCCTGGAAAATGTGTAGCCGTATAGCTTTCGAAAGAAGGCGATTTAAATAGCTTTTGTCTCTGCCTAAAGGCCTTCAGTAGCGGACTTTTGCTTGGTAGGGCCTAGGCTCGCATTCTGGTTCCTCCACCAAACAAAACAAGTTTTTTTTTCGGCCGGTCTTGAGTGAGATATTGATGTTCAGCTGAGTATACCCAGCCTTTCCTATCCTAATAACCGTAGCACTTTCAGCGCAAATGATAAATTAAAATAATAAAAAATAAATGAAACGCTTGGTTTGATAATACAAAAATTTTGGAACCACTTTTTTCTAAATATCCTACCGCCAATTTCTAATTAATTCGCCTCACACAGCAGCACATGGTTTTCGCGATGTTTTTCGACGCTGATGCTGAGCGAAAATCCTTCAATACGGTTGTCCTTTTTACGCTGCTGTCCATGGGAACTCTCACACATGGAGCGAGAGCAAAGCAAACACCACACACAATGCGTGGGTTGAAAAGCACACACGTCCTCTGAAAAGCTCCCTGGAGAGAACAAGGGCTTGTGGTGAATATACATACTAACTATGTACAAGGTATGCGCTTGAAAGCTAAGTAAAAAAAAAATTTTAATATAAAGCAAATACTTCCTTCCACAGCAGTGAACGGCGAACAAAAGCGTATGGCTGTGCAAAGCCAATGAAAAGAAGTTGGAGCAAGAAGAGAGCGAGGGGTGAGCGAGCGCATACCACACACTGCAGCGTTGCGAGTGGAACATCGAAACATCGCATAAAGCATACAATTAGGCGCTTACACACTGCTGAGTCCGTTCATATTGGGCTGACAGGATACGTGAGCCTTCTGGCCTGCTGAGTACTGGCATTGATGTTCGTGCGTTGTGGTCGCAGTCGTTGCCGTCGTTGAAGACGTTGTAGTCGCTGTCGGTGTCGTTGATAACTTGCTGGTGCTGTGTTGCGCTGCGCCGCTGCTGTTGTGGATTTTGTTGGAATTTAAAAAAAGTGTGTTTTTCGCCAGGATTTTTTTCTTTTTCACTCGTATTCCTTTAATTTCGTCGGTAACAATTTTCACGGAAGCAATTCGCGGAAATACGCAA
>NW_016170335.1:9108-15945 GCF_001687245.7 Rhagoletis zephyria
AAAAAAAAAAAAAAAGTTACGAAAAGGCACAGCGGCAGAAGAAATCTCATTGACAGCATACAAAACCGAGTGCTGAGCATGAATGGAAGGAAATAATTCACTCCCTGCTATGAAAAGTCACGCGCAAGTACATAGGCAGTACCAACCCATACATAGGCGCGGGTTGTAGTACTCACACCCATACTGGCGCACCCACACACCCGCATGGCATACACACCCACTATGTTGTAAAAATTCTATACATACATACATACATATATGCATTCAAAGGCTCAGTAGTAGCTGACAAACAAACGCGTGAATATGTAAAGGTATTTAGATGGTACAGTGTGTCAAACTTTATCTAAAAGTTTGACCAAATGTAGCGTGAAATTGGTTTGTTTTAAATAAAAGGCTTTAAGTCTAGTCAATCTGGTGCGATTATATAGTGGGCACTCCGAAAAATCTAACGGACCTAGAAAAAATTCGAATCGAATGTCTTGAAGAACTAACATTTCCAAAAAGTGCCATCGACTGTGACCGGGGTATTATTTAAATTAATTAAAAACTAACAAATATGGTTCAAATCAACACCAAGAGCTATGAGCGGAAACTTTTATGCAACGTGTGGTGGTACAAGCACAAGTAAACAAAATAATGTCGCCGTACACCCCTGAGTCTAAAGATTTTTTTGTAGGGCAATTTCGAAAAAAGAACAATTTTTTGGCCCAACGTCCTTTTACAATTTTCGGTGACATTTGCATTCGGCAGTACAAAAAAAAAAAATTAAATAGTTCTACTAGAATAATCGCAACACTTCCTTAGCAAAAGTTTAATGATTCTTGGTGTGCTTTAATTTACAGACACATTACGTTGGTACATTAGGGTGGTGCGAACTGAGATCTAGTGGGTGCGTACTAGAATGGGGTACCTAAGGTCGATGAACTTAGGCTCAAGCAAAAATTGTCTTCTCGAGACAAGAACATTGATATATCATACTTTAAGATTCGACTGTAAATGCTAAACATAAGACGAAAAATGTTAATTGTTAAGTAATGTTAAACATATGACGAAAAATGTTAAACAGCGACCCCTACGTTCGGCCAATTTTTATTTTTTTTTTATTTGCCTCCTCGAGACAAAAACAATCTTTCCTTCATATCTCTCGCAATAGCCTTAGTAGTATCGTGTAGCGTACATTTTTACTTGGGAAAGCTATAGAGGTGAACATTTTTATTTATCGATCTTTAGCCATTCTTCGAAAAATTCTAAACTTGTAATACATATATTGAATACGGTCTGAAAAAAAGTTGTACTCTAGTGTGCTATAAATAATTCGTATTGTTATAAACACAATTTAATTTGGTAGAGTATATTTAAAATCTACCAGACCCATTCGCTTTCCTTCTCTATCTAATCCCGAGAAGGCAGAACAGACGTAGCTTTTGTTTTTACCGATAATGTCGATGTCGTCTGCATACGTCAGCAATTGTACGCTCTCATAAAGTATTGTTCCCGAGCGATTCAGTTCTGCGGCTCTTATTATCTTCTCCAACATCAGATCAAAGAAATCACACGAAAGGGAAGCCTCGTTTGGTATCAAACGGCTCGGAGAGATTCTTCCCAATTCTGACGGAGCTGGTGATATTGCTCAACGTCATTTTACACAGCCGTATTAGTTTCGCGAGGATTCCAAATTCAGACAACGCCGCATAAAGACCACTTCTCTGCTGTCAAAAGCAGATCTGAAGTCAATTCTGCTCAGAATGCGGGCATATCTCTAACCTCCTGTAAACACAGATTAAAGGCNAGCCTCGTTTGGTATCAAACGGCTCGGAGAGGTTCTTCCCAAATCTGACGGAGCTGATGGTATTGCTCAACGTCATTTTACACAGCCGTATTAGTTTCGCGAGGATTCCAAATTCAGACAACGCCGCATAAAGACAACTTCTCTGCTGTCAAAAGCAGATCTGAAGTCAATTCTGCTCAGAATGCGGGCATACCTCTAACCTCCTGTAAACACAGATTAAAGACAGAACACATCGAGGAGGTAAATACCAGGTGTGCTGTGGAAACCGCTTACCATACTACCAGGAAAATTTGGTCAAAGATTGATGTAAGGTGATACTTATGTAGCTCTTACTCAGCTGGACCGGTCTTGTCTCAGATTAGTAGTCGGGGTAATCTCCGGACACTGCCTGACGGGCACACAGCTAAAAGGTTAGGATACCCCACCAACGATTTTTATTGCTGTTGCACGGACGAGGAGGTGGAGGAGGAAACCGTCGAACACTATCTCTGCCATTGTGCCGCCCTGGCCAACATGCTCAACCAATTCTTCAAACAGTATTTTCTGGATTGTTTAGCCATTCTGTTACTGTCGAAAGCAGTTTGGTGTGACAATAAAGCCAAAAACTATTGCCAGACTGGACATCTTTAAACTGGAGCCCAAGCGGCCGAGTGGCAACGCGCGTAATAACCAAATAGGCTCGTCGTAAAATGCTTGACGTTTTATCACTTCCTCTGTCTCGTCTTTCTTTCTATCTTCAGCACCCAACTTCAACTCGTAACGCTCTGTCACAAATGAATATTCCATTTGCTCGGCTCTAGTACCGCGTTATTGTGGAATGCTTTATACAAATTGTATTGGCATGCGGATTATTATCAGTTTCCCCGCCTAAGTTCCTCCCCGTAAAAAACTGTACAACATACGTCGTATTGAAGAAGATTGTTCAATGTAAAATTTGGATAAAACTTTGCCCATTTTTGGTTTTAATTTTTGTATAGTTAGGATAAGTACTAACGCACAGGGGTTCCCAAACTTTTACGATAATGGAACCAACAAGAAATATCTTTCAGTTTATCGAACCCCACATCAAATTACTAAAAATCAAAGGCACTGCAATAGAAATATGAATAAAAACATACTTTATCTTTTAATCTTAGTTAATAAATTGCTTCACTGTTTTATTAATTATTGCTTTATAGTTCCGTATTATGTCTGAAAACTGAATGCGCATTTCTCGGGTAGTATATAGTTTCGACCTGAATTTGTTTTTTGTATAAGTTTAGGCCGAAAACCTTCTTTCACAACGATACGTACGGAAGCATAGCCTTTTTAGCTACTTCATGGTATTCACTCCTAACACTAACCCAAACTCGTTTAGAGACACAGACTCAAATATGTGTTTCAATGTCGAAGAATTCTAGAGTTCTGAAGATCTATGAATGCTTCGTTAATGGATTTTGCACCCAACCGATATCACTACTAGTTAGCATCCGAAAAATAATCGAATACATTTCACATTTCATTCTTGTAGAAAGTTTAGAAATTTTGTTTTCTATTAAATGATGATAACTTGCCTCTCGCCAAAAATACGGTTGTTGAAAGAGGTTGCGAAAGAGGTTTAAGAAGGTTTTAGTTTGAAATTATTTTCAAGTGTGTTAAAAAAAGAAGTGTGAAAGTCTCTTTCTCTCTCTTGGGTTTAAATATGTACATATGTTGAGTTTAATTGAAATAAAATGCACCTAATCTAACACGCATACATAAGTCTCATTCACTCAGCGAAGCGGGTGAGGTCAAACTTGTACATAATACTATTTTAGCGCTTGCACCTAAGTGCGAACGGTTATGGATGACAGAAATACATTCGGAGCTTTGCCGTTGCCGGCCGAGCGACCGCTGTTAAGAAAAAACCTTGTTTCTATATTTTTTTTGTGTTATTGCTTTGACCAGGGTTTGAACTCGGGACATTCGGAGTCGTAGAGTGCGGTACGCTCAGCGCTCTTATTTATTTATCATACCAACTACGAGTACATATCGACACCTGAGTGGATGATCGACCTATCTTGGCAGCCAGTTCGGGAACGCCCTATCTCAGAAAACTTTTCAAGAACGCCCTATTTCAGAATTTTATTGAAAAACACCCTACCTCAGAATAAATAATGCCGTATCTCAAACGAAAATGTATTGAAAATGTGCTGAGATAGAGCGTTTTTGAATCGGCAGCTGGGATGTGATGTTTTTGAGCTGAATTCTGAGAAAGGGCCGATAGGTCGATCTTCCACTCAAGTTTCAATATACTCGAAAATAGATAATTGTTCTGTTATACATAGCATACAGCTTCGTGCTAAAAAACAACACAAATACATTTTTCATTAAACACAAAATATTAATTTGGTTACGTTGGTAGTAGTGCGTGCGTGCGTGTTTGGTGACTTTAGTAGTCATTTGAAGGATTTTTTTGAAATTTCGTTAGCGCTTTGAAAATGTTTGCACTTACGCGAACAGGCAGGCGAAATAAACAAACAAGAGTCTCAAAGTGA
This sequence comes from Rhagoletis zephyria, assembly GCF_001687245.7. Classification (NCBI taxonomy): domain Eukaryota; kingdom Metazoa; phylum Arthropoda; class Insecta; order Diptera; family Tephritidae; genus Rhagoletis; species Rhagoletis zephyria. Next base: position 13,414 of record NW_016170335.1, read on the forward strand.
CAAAGCGATGGCACAAAACTGGCGAAAAAAGGGCTGGTGCCGTTGCTGCTGCAATGCTGCATGAAAAGGTGGGTCAAGTGCAGACAGAAAGCAGCCAAGCAAGCTGGTGAATGCTAAGAAGTCGCAAACGTGAAACACACATGTACATATGTATATGTACATACATATGTACTTATGTATATGCAAAGATTTACATGTACTCATATGTGAATTTTCGATTTTTGTATATAAGCACATATGTACATACATACAAACTTGTACGCCAAAAACGCCTTACAAACAAACATACATCCATACGCGCAAATGAACCAGCTTCTCGACTTTATCGCCGAGAATTTACTACAAAACCATGGACATTATTAGTAACATTAAATCATAAAATGTATCTGCGCGCAAACATATTGCTATTAGTGACCTAAAAAGCCAATGAAAAAAGAAATATTTGCACATATAAAAAGTTTTGTGAAAAATACGAGTAGCCAAGTACAGACATGCATTCATAAGTATGGTAATATCATAGCTCCGCGTACCAAGACTTTGTGCTTCACGTCTCCGCGTCTAGTGGCAGCCAATGATAAATTTATGTTGAGGCTGTGTGTCCAGTTTCTTTCATAAATTATCAACACGCCTGCGGCAGGACATGTTCATATTGTACAATATGAGCGCGAATCCATGCTCCTACATTATAATGTATGTATGTATGTGCATACAAGCTTACCAAAGCCAAGCATTAACTACAACCACACAGTCGGTACATACAGTATCGGTCATATCAATAGCACCCCCATTTCAAAGTGTTATTGTTTGTCACTTATGTTTATTTTTTATTTTATTTTTTAAGAATTTTCAATTAAAATCCAGTTCATTCTCTAACAAGACCCAAATAAACCCATCTTTTAAACTTTGTATAAAACTAAAAAAAAAAAAATGCAACCAATTTCCATCCATAATTCAAACATTTTTCTCAGAAGTGTTAGAATTTTTTCAGTATACAGTATTATAAGCCTTTTAATGTGCAAGTTTCCAGTGACTAAAAATTACCGTTGATTTTAAAAATTTTTTTTTTGCTGAAGGAGTTGCGGCATTCTTTCATATAAAAATAAATTCTTTATATGGAAGGAAATGCGACAAAAAAAATCACACTAAAATTGAGTAGGCTATAAAAGTGCATACTCAAGAAAATTCTAACACTTCTAAGAAAAATCCTTAAAATTAAAAAAAAAAATTATGAATTTTTTTGGTTTCTACAAAGTTTTAAAAATGATTTATATTGGGTTTTTTAGAGACTGTATTTTTATTAAAAATTTCCAAAAATAAAAAAAAAAAACATAAGTAGCAAACAATTTCACTTTGAAATGGGGGTGTTATTAATATGACCGATACTGTATGTATTTATGTGCATATGTAAGTTTATTGTACAAACAATTGCGCCTGCATGTACGCGAATGCGAAATTTATGCCCCAACATACCGCGCTCTAGCATACAAACATGTATATGTGTAGTAGTACCCTGTAGTGAAAGCTGCTCGTTCCGAAGAAGCTTACTACTATGTACTCCGCTTTTTAGCTTAACTAGTTCGTCTTTTATTCTCCTTCCATATACAAAATTGATGCCTTTAGGATAAGGATATACTAGGAAATGTCAATTGACAGCTTATGCATCAACATCTGGCAGTTGCTATACTAGTCAGCATTTGTATTAGCTCAAAGCAGTTGTCAGGTAAAGAAAAAATCGTATCTTTCCAATGTAGAGATGATTCGACGAAGGCTGTTCGAAATTGTCGAACTGGTCCATCTTCGCATCAGCACTTACTAGTTAGCGAGCTAGTCAACCAATTGGATACCATATCTATTGTAGGGCATACATATGTACGACCATGTGTGAGTGTGTGTGTGTTTGTGGCAAAGCAGCCATGGCCTCTGCATATTCAACATAAACTTTGATGTCGCTTCTACTTTTGCTTTTGCTAGGTTTGCCGCATTGTTGTTGTCACATTTGCTGTACCATCATCGTAACAATAGTTGTTAATCCCCCCCTCAGCGAGCGGACGCGAAGGCTCTTCAAACCGTTGGATCTAACTTTGCATTGACATAACTCTATTCTTCTTCGTTGTATGCTTGTGTGTGTATGTTTGTGTGTATGTATGTATGCACATGTAACAATACCATGTATGCTTTTGTATTTGTGTACATTATGCCCAAGCCAATCTACGGGTTAACATGTGTAGTTCCCATTGTATTTAGGGGTGATTCCATAGCTGAGCTATAATATGTTCTTTTGAAGTGAAGCTTGTTTAGTTGCGGCACTGAATTAAAAAAAAAAAGTTGTGGGTCGATCCCATGCGCGACTGAAGCATTACCTACAAATATTACTAGTGAGCTCGCACGCCAAAATTGAGTTTAAAATTTTAAACAGGTGGCAACTCTCTTCAAAATATCTTCAAACTAAAACTTTCTTAAACTTCCTTTGTCTGACTTTCATTTTTTAAAACGTATTTTATTTTTCGATTAACTGCAATTCAAGTCGAATTT
>NW_016170336.1:0-4441 GCF_001687245.7 Rhagoletis zephyria
AACGTGCAATCACCACAGTTAACAAAAGCAAGCAAGCAGCCGAGCAAAGTATTATGAAGTGAAAAGTGCGTTTGGCTTTGTTTACGTAAACAATGATTTTGGCCAAAAATTTTTTGGAATTTGAGTGAATACCTATTCGGATATATGTTTCGACATTAGAATATTCAAACAAAGTGAAATAAATTGAATTGAAATAAATGACAATTTTTGTATGAATATCCAAAAATATTTTTTCCGTGCACATATGTACAAACATATGTATGTATGTATGTATGTATTGCTGCGCTCCTATTACAATACGAAAAAAACTTGTTTGTAGAAAAAACTTTTACCGAAATGAGTTTGAATGTTTTCCATTCAATCATTCACATTCTTCCATTTGAAGGTAGAAAATTTGAAACAAAATGTACATTCATAACTTACAAAATTCCAAACGCTGAGTGTTTTGTATGTGAAGTAAAATATTCAAATCTACTGGACTCTGTTTTGCTAGAAGTTTGAATGAATACATGCAGCCCTCTAGTACATATGTATGTATGTATATATGCTTAATTTGGTGCTTGAAAAAGAAAGTTGATATATTCAAAGTTACATTTAAAGTGTCATTTTGAATTCGAGCAACTTTGAATTTTTAATATGTGGAACGGTACTAATTTGTTTGATTTTTGCTTGAATTAATTAAAATTTCTTAGAATTTTGTTAAAAAAAAAAATAAATATAAAATCTATTTTCATCTGAAATAGGCATTGTACCAATTTTATTAACAACAATTTAAAGGCAATCGAAGTTTCGAGATCTTTTTCAAAGTTGCGTGCAACATTGGAATTTATGGCTCAAATTCGAGGGTCCTTAATCAAACAGTGGCCATTACTGCCAAACAATCAGCGCAATTAATTTTGGTATTCCACACCTAAATAGCAAGCCACACAAACAAGTCGTAGCAATAACAACAAAAGGCAGAAAACATTGAAATGATAATAAAATTCAAGGAATGAATATTAAAGCGAAAGTTTTCAACAGTTTCTCATTCCCTCGATATTCATGCAACATTTCAAACTCTTCAACTATTCAACACTTTTGTGAAAATATTCAGCGTATGATTCCATGACGGCACCCACAAAGTGACAATTATATGCTGTGTTGAGGTCTACTTTCAGGCGCTAGGAATTGAATGTAAACATAAAAGTTTTACGCAAACAGAAAGTAATTTAATTTTCTACCAAGAATTTTGGTGAAAGTTTTGTGCTCAAGTACTCCCTACTGCCGATAATGTACTCGCCCAATGTAAATAATCAAAGTGCAATGTATTGTGGTTTGAATGTTTACCCGTTTCGTTTGCTGGTGTTGACAATTTCTTTGTCAAACTATTTATGAAGATTGCCTCTATTGAAATGCCAAGCTGCTCTTAATGTGGCATACAAAAAACTTTGCCATGTCTTACATTTGTCAACTTGATTTTAATTAGCATGGCAAATGCATGCCGATTCTGCACATAGCTCGGGGCATAGAGCAGCGAGTGATAATACCAAACCCTTTTGATTGCTTCTTTGCTGGCAATAATGTGCCTGACTGTTGGTCGCAATATTGCTTGCGGCTTGTAGGCATAATTTCAGGCGCGAAATTACATTTTCGAAGCAACAAAAGTGCGTTGATAAGAAAATGTGTTTGTAGAGTTAAAAATCGTTTGGCTTTTGAAATATTTGCTGTTATTTAGTTTCTATTTTTCTCTTCCACTTACCTCAACTCTCACGCCTGTGATTTGATAAACTTTAATGGCTGGCGTTTCCTTTGGCGTAAAACTGTAAAATTCGCGGCGTCCTTTGTACCATTTCACCGAGTATAGGCTATCACCCTCCAAATCGTAAAGGCATTTTAGCGTCACCTTTTCGCCGCGTCGCGCAGCATGTGGAATCTTGACGCGCACATCTCTCAGAGAATTGACGAAATCTGTAAGGATAAAAGCAGAGTCTCAATTGAGAACCAATTATCGCGAAGCATACAAAAGTTATAAGTTATAAGTTAAAGGGAAGCCTGAATTCGCCAATTAAAAGCCAATCGCCTAATTATCTCACAGAGTTATATTGAACTTAAGTAAGTATTAACTCTAAATTCCTCGTTCAGCAGAACATGCAATAACACCGTTTCTAGGTACATGCTCCCCTTTTGAGTAAGGCAGACTTTGCTTTAGTTTTTTCTATAAATTACAAGAAAAAAAATCTCCCCGTTTCGCTGGTAGATGAATAAGTATAAGAAAGGTGCTTTAATTGCCTTTACAACGGTACCAATTGTTTAAAAATCGGTTGGTATTTTTTTGTTTAAAATATATATGTATATTTTTTTTTATAGTAATTTTTTCCTTTAAATGTGGGTATTCTCAAATTTTTATATGCGAAGTATACAAATATGCATATCGAAAGAAAGGGGTTGAATCACCTTTATAACGATATAAATTTAAAAACAAAACATGTTCATAAACAAGTTAAATCGCATGCAATTATTGTTGGAAAATTGAACCAGTTAAATCATTTAACCCGTTTGGAAACCAGTTCAGCGCAGAGTTGTATCAGAAAGCTTTCTGCTCCGGCCAATCAGAAAGACCCAACAGCTTTTATTTGACACACCAACGTTCAAAAAATTTATATTCCGAAAAATATTAAAAATTAAAAATTATCAAAAAATATAAAATAGACATTCGCACAAAACAAATTGAAACACAAAAACTTGATTTTGAATATTAAATATAATTTTTTTACCAAAGGTCTATTTCGACCTTCGAAGGCCCATATCTCGATTTCGGAAGCTAACTTCGAAAAACGGAGAAATTTCTTTTTTACCTTTGACTCAATCTTTTTAAAAAAATTTGTTTGTTCTAATACCCAGAAAAAAAGTTGATTTTGTCGTACAGTGGTCTTAGATAAAAGTTATTGAAGACTTTTATTTATAAACATCATAAATGAAAAACATTCAGTGACTTTTAGTTATAAAAGTCATCAATATAAATAACTTATAGACTTTTATTTTTTAAGTCATACTTATAAAAGTCATTTGTATAAGTCGTAGTAAACTTTTGTTCTCCATCAATTTTTTAGCCACAAAAAATTATGATGACTTTGATACGTGTAACTTTAAAAATACAAGTAATTTTTAGCAAAAAATATTCCGACGAACTGATAACCTCCTCCTATTTGAAAGTCGGGTGAAAAGTTAGGGACCGATTTATATTGATGATTTGTATAAATAAAAGTATTCGATAACTGTTCTAGGACATATAATATAAAAATCAAAAATAACAGTTATTTGCAGATTATTTAAATAAAAGTCAAAAATAATTGTTATTTTGGATTTATAAAATAAAAATCAAAAATATTTTTTTTTTTAATTTTGCATAAAAATTACAAAAAGCAAAAAAAAAATGTCGAATTTGATTCTCGGTAAAAAAAAAGAAACCGATAACCGATGCATCACTTGGTTGTAGAAAATTTCCTTCATAGTGAACTTTTCAATGGCAGTTTTCATCAATAACTAAAATTATAATGTTCGGTCCCAGCAACTGAGCATATTTCGGGGTAAATAGGGAGCAAATCAAAAATATCTATACTCGTGCACTTTTTCCTTTACTTTCCCATGCTCCGGAATTTCTTTTAAAAACTTAAAATTTTTATGAATGTACAGAGTAGATAAGTGGAAACATTTCCTTACAAGCACTCTTACTTTTTTCTGTATCAAAAGTTTCGATGTGCAACAAATTCGCTAATTAATTCCACCCACAGACAGATAACCGCAAAAATGTCGTTAACAAATCACCCACAAATTGACTGGCAGGGTATGCGCCACTTCACATGCATATTCAAGCGTTACTGGTAAAACATAAGAACTTAAGAATAAAACGAAATATGCGCTATATTCCAGTGCATAAATTATTGGCCTGATTGATTAGACATTTTATTGACAGAGGCGGCGTAGTCTCGTCTTCCTTACCTACTCTCATTTAACATATTGTTTCTATGCTGACTCTTAGGCGCAGACAGTTTTTCTGCCTCGTACTTCCTGCCATTATTTTGCTTCCTCCATTTTGGTTTATTTTATACGGCGGCTCAAGGTTAATGCAAATTTTCATTATTTATTTTTATGGCGAATTGTGCTCAACTTTTGACGAGTTAGATTGTCACGCGGTCGGATAAAGTGCAAAGCCTTGTAGGCTCTGCTGCGCTGATTACCTTTCAATACTCAATACACTCGGGTGGCCCCAGGTGGGCGAAGAAGCAAATACAATATTTATAGCATACATTAAGGCGGGCGCGCGCGCGCGCTCTGCATTCCACTTGATTTCAACATGCCTGTCGTATTAGTATCATTGTGTGTTGTTGCTTTTGTTGTAGCAGGTTGCTATTTTATGACAGCGAATGTCTGTTTGGAATTTATTTCTGTTTGCTCTCAACCT
>NW_016170336.1:14698-15945 GCF_001687245.7 Rhagoletis zephyria
AGATAGAGAGGAAGAAAGTGATAGGGATAAAAAGGAAATACAACTGAAGAATGTGCGATGTTATATTGTGATGTGTTATGCTACATATGTTATGTTATTGAATCTAATGCTATTCTATGTTATGTTATGCTAAGTACTAAGCTAAACTCCCCTCCACTTAACCCATTCCAACAAATTTTATTTCAGCTCAACTCAACTCACATAAACTATCCTTAATTTTAGCGGTTGAATTTCAACCGCTGGGCGAACACTAGTAAATATTAAATAGCTCAGTGAGAGGGGAGACAGGGTTGTTTGCATACGTACACAAAAAAATATATTTATTCGATAAAAAAAACCATGGTGGGAGACCCTGTAGCTAATGTAGGTCATGCTAGGATGAGCATTATCCGAAGTGTTACCAATTATTACTTTAGGAAGCTCGCACTTGAGAAGTGCATATACAAAAATGTCATAGGAGAAATATTTGCAGTACATAGCATTTATTAAGGCGCTTAGTGTTAGTATTCGCCTAAACCAATATTAAAAACACAAAAGGAAAACTGTAAATACTGAGGTTCAAAAGGGGTGCTATTCAAGTGGTCGGCACTGTATATTGTGCAATCCTCTAAAACTAATCAAAATTTACATAGCCAGTAGCGGCTACCTTTCCTAGTGTTGCTCAATTTAATTTGAATGTTTTCCTCTGCTCTTTTCATTTTTTTTTTTTATGCGCTGCTCAGCATTGCGTGAGCATTTCCAAAAGTGTCAAGAACAAGAATATAAAACGTTTTGATTATTCATTAAGGTACAACGTAATTAAATTTATTGCGCGAAATAATTTAGTGAAAGCGGAAAGGAAAAAAAGACACCAGATAAATGCATATTAAATTAATGGTACAGAATAAAAACTTAAAAGTAATGGTAAGGGTAAACACTGCGGTGACAACGTTTGATTGAGTGTTGCGATAGAGGGAAGATAGATTGATGGTGTAAAAAGTAAAGAAGCGAAAAAAGGCAACTTGAAATTTAGCATTGGTTGAGAATAATGGCAGTGGTCTCTGTTGGATTTTAAATTTTTTCACTCTGACCGCTACGGCACAACGTCCACAGTTTTCTAGGAACTTTTATTTCAGCAATTTATCCAAGTTATTGTTCTAGGTTATTTGCCTGATTTCTGCTCAACATATAAGTGCAGCTTAACGCTATTTCTACCGCTATTCGCTTTCAGAAAAACCCTTCTTTATTCTGTGCCACTTCTATTGACA